>NC_133352.1:37985695-38019160 GCF_030506205.2 Paramisgurnus dabryanus | reverse complement strand
AGGTTGGATTTTGACTTTTCATGCAAAAGTGCCCAATTCGGCCTAAAATGCCTTCAGGAGCATTCTTATGATGAGAAATGTCGTTTAAAGGCATTTCCAGCTCAGAAAAGCATTTTTCAAGCGATTTCAACATTTCAGGTTGGATTTTGACTTTTCATGCAAAAGTGCCCAATTCGGCCTAAAATGCCTTCAGGAGCATTCTTATGATGAGAAATGTCGTTTAAAGGCATTTCCAGCTCAGAAAAGCATTTTTCAAGCGATTTCAACATTTCAGGTTGGATTTTGACTTTTCATGCAAAAGTGCCCAAATCGGCCAAAAATGCCTTCAGGAGCATTCTTATGATGAGAAATGTCGTTTAAAGGCATTTCCAGCTCAGAAAAGCATTTTTCAAGCGATTTCAACATTTCAGGTTGGATTTTGACTTTTCATGCAAAAGTGCCCAAATCGGCCTAAAATGCCTTTAGGAGCATTCTTTTGATGAGAAATGTCGTTTAAAGGCATTTCCAGCTCAGAAAAGCATTTTTCAAGCGATTTCAACATTTCAGGTTGGATTTTGACTTTTCATGCAAAAGTGCCCAATTCGGCCTAAAATGCCTTCAGGAGCATTCTTATGATGAGAAATGTCGTTTAAAGGCATTTCCAGCTCAGAAAAGCATTTTTCAAGCGATTTCAACATTTCAGGTTGGATTTTGACTTTTCATGCAAAAGTGCCCAATTCGGCCTAAAATGCCTTCAGGAGCATTCTTATGATGAGAAATGTCGTTTAAAGGCATTTCCAGCTCAGAAAAGCATTTTTCAAGCGATTTCAACATTTCAGGTTGGATTTTGACTTTTCATGCAAAAGTGCCCAAATCGGCCTAAAATGCCTTCAGGAGCATTCTTATGATGAGAAATGTCGTTTAAAGGCATTTCCAGCTCAGAAAAGCATTTTTCAAGCGATTTCAACATTTCAGGTTGGATTTTGACTTTTCATGCAAAAGTGCCCAAATAGGCCAAAAATGCCTTCAAGAGCATTCTTATGATGAGAAATGTCGTTTAAAGGCATTTCCAGCTCAGAAAAGCATTTTTCAAGCGATTTCAACATTTCAGGTTGGATTTTGACTTTTCATGCAAAAGTGCCCAAATCGGCCAAAAATGCCTTTAGGAGCATTCTTTTGATGAGAAATGTCGTTTAAAGGCATTTCCAGCTCAGAAAAGCATTTTTCAAGCGATTTCAACATTTCAGGTTGGATTTTGACTTTTCATGCAAAAGTGCCCAATTCGGCCTAAAATGCCTTCAGGAGCATTCTTATGATGAGAAATGTCGTTTAAAGGCATTTCCAGCTCAGAAAAGCATTTTTCAAGCGATTTCAACATTTCAGGTTGGATTTTGACTTTTCATGCAAAAGTGCCCAATTCGGCCTAAAATGCCTTCAGGAGCATTCTTTTGATGAGAATTGTCGTTTAAAAGGCATTTCCAGCTCAGAAAAGCATTTTTCAAGCGATTTCAACATTTCAGTTTGGATTTTGACTTTTCATGCAAAAGTGCCCAAATCGGCCTAAAATGCCTTCAGGAGCATTCTTATGATGAGAAATGTCGTTTAAAGGCATTTCCAGCTAAGAAAAGCATTTTTCAAGCGATTTCAACATTTCAGGTTGGATTTTGACTTTTCATGCAAAAGTGCCCAATTCGGCCTAAAATGCCTTCAGGATCATTCTTATGATGAGAAATGTCGTTTAAAGGCATTTCCAGCTCAGAAAAGCATTTTTCAAGCGATTTCAACATTTCTGGTTGGATTTTGACTTTTCATGCAAAAGTGCCCAAATCGGCCTAAAAAGCCTTCAGGAGCATTCTTATGATGAGAAATGTCGTTTAAAAGGCATTTCCAGCTCAGAAAAGCATTTTTCAAGCGATTTCAACATTTCAGGTTGGATTTTGACTTTTCATGCAAAAGTGCCCAAATCGGCCTAAAATGCCTTCTGGAGCATTCTTATGATGAGAAATGTCGTTTAAAGGCATTTCCAGCTCAGAAAAGCATTTTTCAAGCGATTTCAACATTTCAGGTTGGATATTGACTTTTCATGCAAAAGTGCCCAATTCGGCCTAAAATGCCTTCAGGAGCATTCTTATGATGAGAAATGTCGTTTAAAGGCATTTCCAGCTCAGAAAAGCATTTTTCAAGCGATTTCAACATTTCAGGTTGGATTTTGACTTTTCATGCAAAAGTGCCCAATTCGGCCTAAAATGCCTTCTGGAGCATTCTTATGATGAGAAATGTCGTTTAAAGGCATTTCCAGCTCAGAAAAGCATTTTTCAAGCGATTTCAACATTTCAGGTTGGATTTTGACTTTTCATGCAAAAGTGCCCAAATCGGCCTAAAAAGCCTTCAGGAGCATTCTTATGATGAGAAATGTCGTTTAAAGGCATTTCCAGCTCAGAAAAGCATTTTTCAAGCGATTTCAACATTTCAGGTTGGATTTTGACTTTTCATGCAAAAGTGCCCAAATCGGCCTAAAATGCCTTCAGGAGCATTCTTATGATGAGAAATGTCGTTTAAAAGGCATTTCCAGCTCAGAAAAGCATTTTTCAAGCGATTTCAACATTTCAGGTTGGATTTTGACTTTTCATGCAAAAGTGCCCAAATCGGCCTAAAATGCCTTCTGGAGCATTCTTTTGATGAGAAATGTCGTTTAAAGGCATTTCCAGCTCAGAAAAGCATTTTTCAAGCGATTTCAACATTTCAGGTTGGATATTGACTTTTCATGCAAAAGTGCCCAATTCGGCCTAAAATGCCTTCAGGAGCATTCTTATGATGAGAAATGTCGTGTAAAGGCATTTCCAGCTCAGAAAAGCATTTTTCAAGCGATTTCAACATTTCAGGTTGGATTTTGACTTTTCATGCAAAAGTGCCCAATTCGGCCTAAAATGCCTTCTGGAGCATTCTTATGATGAGAAATGTCGTTTAAAGGCATTTCCAGCTCAGAAAAGCATTTTTCAAGCGATTTCAACATTTCAGGTTGGATTTTGACTTTTCATGCAAAAGTGCCCAAATCGGCCTAAAAAGCCTTCAGGAGCATTCTTATGATGAGAAATGTCGTTTAAAGGCATTTCCAGCTCAGAAAAGCATTTTTCAAGCGATTTCAACATTTCAGGTTGGATTTTGACTTTTCATGCAAAAGTGCCCAAATCGGCCTAAAATGCCTTCAGGAGCATTCTTATGATGAGAAATGTCGTTTAAAGGCATTTCCAGCTCAGAAAAGCATTTTTCAAGCGATTTCAACATTTCAGGTTGGATTTTGACTTTTCATGCAAAAGTGCCCAAATCGGCCTAAAATGCCTTCAGGAGCATTCTTATGATGAGAAATGTCGTTTAAAGGCATTTCCAGCTCAGAAAAGCATTTTTCAAGCGATTTCAACATTTCAGGTTGGATTTTGACTTTTCATGCAAAAGTGCCCAAATCGGCCAAAAATGCCTTCAGGAGCATTCTTTTGATGAGAAATGTCGTTTAAAGGCATTTCCAGCTCAGAAAAGCATTTTTCAAGCGATTTCAACATTTCAGGTTGGATTTTGACTTTTCATGCAAAAGTGCCCAATACGGCCTAAAATGCCTTTAGGAGCATTCTTATGATGAGAAATGTCGTTTAAAGGCATTTCCAGCTCAGAAAAGCATTTTTCAAGCGATTTCAACATTTCAGGTTGGATTTTGACTTTTCATGCAAAAGTGCCCAAATCGGCCTGAAATGCCTTCAGGAGCATTCTTATGATGAGAAATGTCGTTTAAAGGCATTTCCAGCTCAGAAAAGCATTTTTCAAGCGATTTCAACATTTCAGGTTGGATTTTGACTTTTCATGCAAAAGTGCCCAATTCGGCCTAAAATGCCTTCAGGAGCATTCTTATGATGAGAAATGTCGTTTAAAGGCATTTCCAGCTCAGAAAAGCATTTTTCAAGCGATTTCAACATTTCAGGTTGGATTTTGACTTTTCATGCAAAAGTGCCCAAATCGGCCAAAAATGCCTTCAGGAGCATTCTTATGATGAGAAATGTCGTTTAAAGGCATTTCCAGCTCAGAAAAGCATTTTTCAAACGATTTCAACATTTCAGGTTGGATTTTGACTTTTCATGCAAAAGTGCCCAAATCGGCCTAAAATGCCTTCAGGAGCATTCTTATGATGAGAAATGTCGTTTAAAGGCATTTCCAGCTCAGAAAAGCATTTTTCAAGCGATTTCAACATTTCAGGTTGGATTTTGACTTTTCATGCAAAAGTGCCCAAATCGGCCTAAAATGCCTTCAGGAGCATTCTTATGATGAGAAATGTCGTTTAAAGGCATTTCCAGCTCAGAAAAGCATTTTTCAAGCGATTTCAACATTTCAGGTTGGATTTTGACTTTTCATGCAAAAGTGCCCAAATCGGCCAAAAATGCCTTCAGGAGCATTCTTATGATGAGAAATGTCGTTTAAAGGCATTTCCAGCTCAGAAAAGCATTTTTCAAGCGATTTCAACATTTCAGGTTGGATTTTGACTTTTCATGCAAAAGTGCCCAAATCGGCCAAAAATGCCTTCAGGAGCATTCTTTTGATGAGAATTGTCGTTTAAAAGGCATTTCCAGCTCAGAAAAGCATTTTTCAAGCGATTTCAACATTTTAGGTTGGATTTTGACTTTTCATGCAAAAGTGCCCAATTCGGCCTAAAATGCCTTCAGGAGCATTCTTATGATGAGAAATGTCGTTTAAAGGCATTTCCAGCTAAGAAAAGCATTTTTCAAGCGATTTCAACATTTCAGGTTGGATTTTGACTTTTCATGCAAAAGTGCCCAATTCGGCCTAAAATGCCTTCAGGATCATTCTTATGATGAGAAATGTCGTTTAAAGGCATTTCCAGCTCAGAAAAGCATTTTTCAAGCGATTTCAACATTTCTGGTTGGATTTTGACTTTTCATGCAAAAGTGCCCAAATCGGCCTAAAAAGCCTTCAGGAGCATTCTTATGATGAGAAATGTCGTTTAAAGGCATTTCCAGCTCAGAAAAGCATTTTTCAAGCGATTTCAACATTTCAGGTTGGATTTTGACTTTTCATGCAAAAGTGCCCAAATCGGCCAAAAATGCCTTCAGGAACATTCTTTTGATGAGAAATGTCGTTTAAAGGCATTTCCAGCTCAGAAAAGCATTTTTCAAGCGATTTCAACATTTCAGGTTGGATATTGACTTTTCATGCAAAAGTGCCCAATTCGGCCTAAAATGCCTTCAGGAGCATTCTTATGATGAGAAATGTCGTTTAAAGGCATTTCCAGCTCAGAAAAGCATTTTTCAAGCGATTTCAACATTTCAGGTTGGATTTTGACTTTTCATGCAAAAGTGCCCAAATCGGCCTAAAAAGCCTTCAGGAGCATTCTTATGATGAGAAATGTCGTTTAAAGGCATTTCCAGCTCAGAAAAGCATTTTTCAAGCGATTTCAACATTTCAGGTTGGATTTTGACTTTTCATGCAAAAGTGCCCAAATCGGCCTAAAATGCCTTCAGGAGCATTCTTATGATGAGAAATGTCGTTTAAAGGCATTTCCAGCTCAGAAAAGCATTTTTCAAGCGATTTCAACATTTCAGGTTGGATTTTGACTTTTCATGCAAAAGTGCCCAAATCGGCCAAAAATGCCTTCAGGAGCATTCTTTTGATGAGAAATGTCGTTTAAAGGCATTTCCAGCTCAGAAAAGCATTTTTCAAGCGATTTCAACATTTCAGGTTGGATTTTGACTTTTCATGCAAAAGTGCCCAATACGGCCTAAAATGCCTTCAGGAGCATTCTTATGATGAGAAATGTCGTTTAAAGGCATTTCCAGCTCAGAAAAGCATTTTTCAAGCGATTTCAACATTTCAGGTTGGATTTTGACTTTTCATGCAAAAGTGCCCAATTCGGCCTAAAATGCCTTCAGGAGCATTCTTATGATGAGAAATGTCGTTTAAAGGCATTTCCAGCTCAGAAAAGCATTTTTCAAGCGATTTCAAACATTTCAGGTTGGATTTTGACTTTTCATGCAAAAGTGCCCAATTCGGCCTAAAATGCCTTCAGGAGCATTCTTATGATGAGAATTGTCGTTTAAAGGCATTTCCAGCTCAGAAAAGCATTTTTCAAGCGATTTCAACATTTTAGGTTGGATTTTGACTTTTCATGCAAAAGTGCCCAATTCGGCCTAAAATGCCTTCAGGAGCATTCTTATGATGAGAAATGTCGTTTAAAGGCATTTCCAGCTAAGAAAAGCATTTTTCAAGCGATTTTCAACATTTCAGGTTGGATTTTGACTTTTCATGCAAAAGTGCCCAATTCGGCCTAAAATGCCTTCAGGATCATTCTTATGATGAGAAATGTCGTTTAAAGGCATTTCCAGCTCAGAAAAGCATTTTTCAAGCGATTTCAACATTTCTGGTTGGATTTTGACTTTTCATGCAAAAGTGCCCAAATCGGCCTAAAAAGCCTTCAGGAGCATTCTTATGATGAGAAATGTCGTTTAAAGGCATTTCCAGCTCAGAAAAGCATTTTTCAAGCGATTTCAACATTTCAGGTTGGATTTTGACTTTTCATGCAAAAGTGCCCAAATCGGCCAAAAATGCCTTCAGGAACATTCTTTTGATGAGAAATGTCGTTTAAAGGCATTTCCAGCTCAGAAAAGCATTTTTCAAGCGATTTCAACATTTCAGGTTGGATTTTGACTTTTCATGCAAAAGTGCCCAAATCGGCCTAAAAAGCCTTCAGGAGCATTCTTATGATGAGAAATGTCGTTTAAAGGCATTTCCAGCTCAGAAAAGCATTTTTCAAGCGATTTCAACATTTCAGGTTGGATTTTGACTTTTCATGCAAAAGTGCCCAAATCGGCCTAAAATGCCTTCAGGAGCATTCTTATGATGAGAAATGTCGTTTAAAGGCATTTCCAGCTCAGAAAAGCATTTTTCAAGCGATTTCAACATTTCAGGTTGGATTTTGACTTTTCATGCAAAAGTGCCCAAATCGGCCAAAAATGCCTTCAGGAGCATTCTTTTGATGAGAAATGTCGTTTAAAGGCATTTCCAGCTCAGAAAAGCATTTTTCAAGCGATTTCAACATTTCAGGTTGGATTTTGACTTTTCATGCAAAAGTGCCCAATACGGCCTAAAATGCCTTCAGGAGCATTCTTATGATGAGAAATGTCGTTTAAAGGCATTTCCAGCTCAGAAAAGCATTTTTCAAGCGATTTCAACATTTCAGGTTGGATTTTGACTTTTCATGCAAAAGTGCCCAATTCGGCCTAAAATGCCTTCAGGAGCATTCTTATGATGAGAAATGTCGTTTAAAGGCATTTCCAGCTCAGAAAAGCATTTTTCAAGCGATTTCAACATTTCAGGTTGGATTTTGACTTTTCATGCAAAAGTGCCCAATTCGGCCTAAAATGCCTTCAGGAGCATTCTTATGATGAGAAATGTCGTTTAAAGGCATTTCCAGCTCAGAAAAGCATTTTTCAAGCGATTTCAACATTTCAGGTTGGATTTTGACTTTTCATGCAAAAGTGCCCAAATCGGCCTGAAATGCCTTCAGGAGCATTCTTATGATGAGAAATGTCGTTTAAAGGCATTTCCAGCTCAGAAAAGCATTTTTCAAGCGATTTCAACATTTCAGGTTGGATTTTGACTTTTCATGCAAAAGTGCCCAATTCGGCCTAAAATGCCTTCAGGAGCATTCTTATGATGAGAAATGTCGTTTAAAGGCATTTCCAGCTCAGAAAAGCATTTTTCAAACGATTTCAACATTTCAGGTTGGATTTTGACTTTTCATGCAAAAGTGCCCAAATCGGCCAAAAATGCCTTCAGGAACATTCTTTTGATGAGAAATGTCGTTTAAAGGCATTTCCAGCTCAGAAAAGCATTTTTCAAGCGATTTCAACATTTCAGGTTGGATATTGACTTTTCATGCAAAAGTGCCCAATTCGGCCTAAAATGCCTTCGGGAGCATTCTTATGATGAGAAATGTCGTTTAAAGGCATTTCCAGCTCAGAAAAGCATTTTTCAAGCGATTTCAACATTTCAGGTTGGATTTTGACTTTTCATGCAAAAGTGCCCAATTCGGCCTAAAATGCCTTCTGGAGCATTCTTATGATGAGAAATGTCGTTTAAAGGCATTTCCAGCTCAGAAAAGCATTTTTCAAGCGATTTCAACATTTCAGGTTGGATTTTGACTTTTCATGCAAAAGTGCCCAAATCGGCCTGAAATGCCTTCAGGAGCATTCTTATGATGAGAAATGTCGTTTAAAGGCATTTCCAGCTCAGAAAAGCATTTTTCAAGCGATTTCAACATTTCAGGTTGGATTTTGACTTTTCATGCAGAAGTGCCCAAATCGGCCTGAAATGCCTTCAGGAGCATTCTTATGATGAGAAATGTCGTTTAAAGGCATTTCCAGCTCAGAAAAGCATTTTTCAAGCGATTTCAACATTTCAGGTTGGATTGTGACTTTTCATGCAAAAGTGCCCAATTCGGCCTAAAATGCCTTCAGGAGCATTCTTATGATGAGAAATGTCGTTTAAAGGCATTTCCAGCTCAGAAAAGCATTTTTTAAACGATTTCAACATTTCAGGTTGGATTTTGACTTTTCATGCAAAAGTGCCCAAATCGGCCTAAAAAGCCTTCAGGAGCATTCTTATGATGAGAAATGTCGTTTAAAGGCATTTCCAGCTCAGAAAAGCATTTTTCAAGCGATTTCAACATTTCAGGTTGGATTTTGACTTTTCATGCAAAAGTGCCCAAATCGGCCAAAAATGCCTTCAGGAACATTCTTTTGATGAGAAATGTCGTTTAAAGGCATTTCCAGCTCAGAAAAGCATTTTTCAAGCGATTTCAACATTTCAGGTTGGATATTGACTTTTCATGCAAAAGTGCCCAATTCGGCCTAAAATGCCTTCAGGAGCATTCTTATGATGAGAAATGTCGTTTAAAGGCATTTCCAGCTCAGAAAAGCATTTTTCAAGCGATTTCAACATTTCAGGTTGGATTTTGACTTTTCATGCAAAAGTGCCCAAATCGGCCAAAAATGCCTTCAGGAGCATTCTTTTGATGAGAATTGTCGTTTAAAGGCATTTCCAGCTCAGAAAAGCATTTTTCAAGCGATTTCAACATTTTAGGTTGGATTTTGACTTTTCATGCAAAAGTGCCCAATTCAGCCTAAAATGCCTTCAGGAGCATTCTTATGATGAGAAATGTCGTTTAAAGGCATTTCCAGCTAAGAAAAGCATTTTTCAAGCGATTTCAACATTTCAGGTTGGATTTTGACTTTTCATGCAAAAGTGCCCAATTCGGCCTAAAATGCCTTCAGGATCATTCTTATGATGAGAAATGTCGTTTAAAGGCATTTCCAGCTCAGAAAAGCATTTTTCAAGCGATTTCAACATTTCTGGTTGGATTTTGACTTTTCATGCAAAAGTGCCCAAATCGGCCTAAAAAGCCTTTAGGAGCATTCTTATGATGAGAAATGTCGTTTAAAGGCATTTCCAGCTCAGAAAAGCATTTTTCAAGCGATTTCAACATTTCAGGTTGGATTTTGACTTTTCATGCAAAAGTGCCCAAATCGGCCAAAAATGCCTTCAGGAACATTCTTTTGATGAGAAATGTCGTTTAAAGGCATTTCCAGCTCAGAAAAGCATTTTTCAAGCGATTTCAACATTTCAGGTTGGATATTGACTTTTCATGCAAAAGTGCCCAATTCGGCCTAAAATGCGTTCAGGAGCATTCTTATGATGAGAAATGTCGTTTAAAGGCATTTCCAGCTCAGAAAAGCATTTTTCAAGCGATTTCAACATTTCAGGTTGGATTTTGACTTTTCATGCAAAAGTGCCCAAATCGGCCTAAAAAGCCTTCAGGAGCATTCTTATGATGAGAAATGTCGATTAAAGGCATTTCCAGCTCAGAAAAGCATTTTTCAAGCGATTTCAACATTTCAGGTTGGATTTTGACTTTTCATGCAAAAGTGCCCAAATCGGCCTAAAATGCCTTCAGGAGCATTCTTATGATGAGAAATGTCGTTTAAAGGCATTTCCAGCTCAGAAAAGCATTTTTCAAGCGATTTCAACATTTCAGGTTGGATTTTGACTTTTCATGCAAAAGTGCCCAAATCGGCCAAAAATGCCTTCAGGAGCATTCTTTTGATGAGAAATGTCGTTTAAAGGCATTTCCAGCTCAGAAAAGCATTTTTCAAGCGATTTCAACATTTCAGGTTGGATTTTGACTTTTCATGCAAAAGTGCCCAATACGGCCTAAAATGCCTTCAGGAGCATTCTTATGATGAGAAATGTCGTTTAAAGGCATTTCCAGCTCAGAAAAGCATTTTTCAAGCGATTTCAACATTTCAGGTTGGATTTTGACTTTTCATACAAAAGTGCCCAATTCGGCCTAAAATGCCTTCAGGAGCATTCTTATGATGAGAAATGTCGTTTAAAGGCATTTCCAGCTCAGAAAAGCATTTTTCAAGCGATTTCAACATTTCAGGTTGGATTTTGACTTTTCATGCAAAAGTGCCCAATACGGCCTAAAATGCCTTCAGGAGCATTCTTATGATGAGAAATGTCGTTTAAAGGCATTTCCAGCTCAGAAAAGCATTTTTCAAGCGATTTCAACATTTCAGGTTGGATTTTGACTTTTCATGCAAAAGTGCCCAATTCGGCCTAAAATGCCTTCAGGAGCATTCTTATGATGAGAAATGTCGTTTAAAGGCATTTCCAGCTCAGAAAAGCATTTTTCAAGCGATTTCAACATTTCAGGTTGGATTTTGACTTTTCATGCAAAAGTGCCCAAATCGGCCTGAAATGCCTTCAGGAGCATTCTTATGATGAGAAATGTCGTTTAAAGGCATTTCCAGCTCAGAAAAGCATTTTTCAAGCGATTTCAACATTTCAGGTTGGATTTTGACTTTTCATGCAAAAGTGCCCAATTCGGCCTAAAATGCCTTCAGGAGCATTCTTATGATGAGAAATGTCGTTTAAAAGGCATTTCCAGCTCAGAAAAGCATTTTTCAAACGATTTCAACATTTCAGGTTGGATTTTGACTTTTCATGCAAAAGTGCCCAAATCGGCCAAAAATGCCTTCAGGAACATTCTTTTGATGAGAAATGTCGTTTAAAGGCATTTCCAGCTCAGAAAAGCATTTTTCAAGCGATTTCAACATTTCAGGTTGGATATTGACTTTTCATGCAAAAGTGCCCAATTCGGCCTAAAATGCCTTCGGGAGCATTCTTATGATGAGAAATGTCGTTTAAAGGCATTTCCAGCTCAGAAAAGCATTTTTCAAGCGATTTCAACATTTCAGGTTGGATTTTGACTTTTCATGCAAAAGTGCCCAATTCGGCCTAAAATGCCTTCTGGAGCATTCTTATGATGAGAAATGTCGTTTAAAGGCATTTCCAGCTCAGAAAAGCATTTTTCAAGCGATTTCAACATTTCAGGTTGGATTTTGACTTTTCATGCAAAAGTGCCCAAATCGGCCTGAAATGCCTTCAGGAGCATTCTTATGATGAGAAATGTCGTTTAAAGGCATTTCCAGCTCAGAAAAGCATTTTTCAAGCGATTTCAACATTTCAGGCTGGATTTTGACTTTTCATGCAAAAGTGCCCAAATCGGCCTGAAATGCCTTCAGGAGCATTCTTATGATGAGAAATGTCGTTTAAAGGCATTTCCAGCTCAGAAAAGCATTTTTCAAGCGATTTCAACATTTCAGGTTGGATTGTGACTTTTCATGCAAAAGTGCCCAATTCGGCCTAAAATGCCTTCAGGAGCATTCTTATGATGAGAAATGTCGTTTAAAGGCATTTCCAGCTCAGAAAAGCATTTTTTAAACGATTTCAACATTTCAGGTTGGATTTTGACTTTTCATGCAAAAGTGCCCAAATCGGCCTAAAAAGCCTTCAGGAGCATTCTTATGATGAGAAATGTCGTTTAAAGGCATTTCCAGCTCAGAAAAGCATTTTTCAAGCGATTTCAACATTTCAGGTTGGATTTTGACTTTTCATGCAAAAGTGCCCAAATCGGCCAAAAATGCCTTCAGGAACATTCTTTTGATGAGAAATGTCGTTTAAAGGCATTTCCAGCTCAGAAAAGCATTTTTCAAGCGATTTCAACATTTCAGGTTGGATATTGACTTTTCATGCAAAAGTGCCCAATTCGGCCTAAAATGCCTTCAGGAGCATTCTTATGATGAGAAATGTCGTTTAAAGGCATTTCCAGCTCAGAAAAGCATTTTTCAAGCGATTTCAACATTTCAGGTTGGATTTTGACTTTTCATGCAAAAGTGCCCAATTCGGCCTAAAATGCCTTCAGGATCATTCTTATGATGAGAAATGTCGTTTAAAGGCATTTCCAGCTCAGAAAAGCATTTTTCAAGCGATTTCAACATTTCTGGTTGGATTTTGACTTTTCATGCAAAAGTGCCCAAATCGGCCTAAAAAGCCTTCAGGAGCATTCTTATGATGAGAAATGTCGTTTAAAGGCATTTCCAGCTCAGAAAAGCATTTTTCAAGCGATTTCAACATTTCAGGTTGGATTTTGACTTTTCATGCAAAAGTGCCCAAATCGGCCAAAAATGCCTTCAGGAACATTCTTTTGATGAGAAATGTCGTTTAAAGGCATTTCCAGCTCAGAAAAGCATTTTTCAAGCGATTTCAACATTTCAGGTTGGATATTGACTTTTCATGCAAAAGTGCCCAATTCGGCCTAAAATGCCTTCAGGAGCATTCTTATGATGAGAAATGTCGTTTAAAGGCATTTCCAGCTCAGAAAAGCATTTTTCAAGCGATTTCAACATTTCAGGTTGGATTTTGACTTTTCATGCAAAAGTGCCCAATTCGGCCTAAAATGCCTTCTGGAGCATTCTTATGATGAGAAATGTCGTTTAAAGGCATTTCCAGCTCAGAAAAGCATTTTTCAAGCGATTTCAACATTTCAGGTTGGATTTTGACTTTTCATGCAAAAGTGCCCAAATCGGCCAAAAATGCCTTCAGAAACATTCTTTTGATGAGAAATGTCGTTTAAAGGCATTTCCAGCTCAGAAAAGCATTTTTCAAGCGATTTCAACATTTCAGGTTGGATATTGACTTTTCATGCAAAAGTGCCCAATTCGGCCTAAAATGCCTTCAGGAGCATTCTTATGATGAGAAATGTCGTTTAAAGGCATTTCCAGCTCAGAAAAGCATTTTTCAAGCGATTTCAACATTTCAGGTTGGATATTGACTTTTCATGCAAAAGTGCCCAATTCGGCCTAAAATGCCTTCAGGAGCATTCTTATGATGAGAAATGTCGTTTAAAGGCATTTCCAGCTCAGAAAAGCATTTTTCAAGCGATTTCAACATTTCAGGTTGGATTTTGACTTTTCATGCAAAAGTGCCCAATTCGGCCTAAAATGCCTTCTGGAGCATTCTTATGATGAGAAATGTCGTTTAAAAGGCATTTCCAGCTCAGAAAAGCATTTTTCAAGCGATTTCAACATTTCAGGTTGGATTTTGACTTTTCATGCAAAAGTGCCCAAATCGGCCAAAAATGCCTTCAGAAACATTCTTTTGATGAGAAATGTCGTTTAAAGGCATTTCCAGCTCAGAAAAGCATTTTTCAAGCGATTTCAACATTTCAGGTTGGATATTGACTTTTCATGCAAAAGTGCCCAATTCGGCCTAAAATGCCTTCAGGAGCATTCTTATGATGAGAAATGTCGTTTAAAGGCATTTCCAGCTCAGAAAAGCATTTTTCAAGCGATTTCAACATTTCAGGTTGGATATTGACTTTTCATGCAAAAGTGCCCAATTCGGCCTAAAATGCCTTCAGGAGCATTCTTATGATGAGAAATGTCGTTTAAAGGCATTTCCAGCTCAGAAAAGCATTTTTCAAGCGATTTCAACATTTCAGGTTGGATTTTGACTTTTCATGCAAAAGTGCCCAATTCGGCCTAAAATGCCTTCTGGAGCATTCTTATGATGAGAAATGTCGTTTAAAGGCATTTCCAGCTCAGAAAAGCATTTTTCAAGCGATTTCAACATTTCAGGTTGGATTTTGACTTTTCATGCAAAAGTGCCCAATTCGGCCTAAAATGCCTTCTGGAGCATTCTTATGATGAGAAATGTCGTTTAAAAGGCATTTCCAGCTCAGAAAAGCATTTTTCAAGCGATTTCAACATTTCAGGTTGGATTTTGACTTTTCATGCAAAAGTGCCCAATTCGGCCTAAAATGCCTTCAGGAGCATTCTTATGATGAGAAATGTCGTTTAAAGGCATTTCCAGCTCAGAAAAGCATTTTTCAAGCGATTTCAACATTTCAGGTTGGATTTTGACTTTTCATGCAAAAGTGCCCAATTCGGCCTAAAATGCCTTCTGGAGCATTCTTATGATGAGAAATGTCGTTTAAAGGCATTTCCAGCTCAGAAAAGCATTTTTCAAGCGATTTCAACATTTCAGGTTGGATTTTGACTTTTCATGCAAAAGTGCCCAAATCGGCCAAAAATGCCTTCAGGAACATTCTTTTGATGAGAAATGTCGTTTAAAGGCATTTCCAGCTCAGAAAAGCATTTTTCAAGCGATTTCAACATTTCAGGTTGGATATTGACTTTTCATGCAAAAGTGCCCAATTCGGCCTAAAATGCCTTCAGGAGCATTCTTATGATGAGAAATGTCGTTTAAAGGCATTTCCAGCTCAGAAAAGCATTTTTCAAGCGATTTCAACATTTCAGGTTGGATTTTGACTTTTCATGCAAAAGTGCCCAATTCGGCCTAAAATGCCTTCAGGATCATTCTTATGATGAGAAATGTCGTTTAAAGGCATTTCCAGCTCAGAAAAGCATTTTTCAAGCGATTTCAACATTTCTGGTTGGATTTTGACTTTTCATGCAAAAGTGCCCAAATCGGCCTAAAAAGCCTTCAGGAGCATTCTTATGATGAGAAATGTCGTTTAAAGGCATTTCCAGCTCAGAAAAGCATTTTTCAAGCGATTTCAACATTTCAGGTTGGATTTTGACTTTTCATGCAAAAGTGCCCAAATCGGCCAAAAATGCCTTCAGGAACATTCTTTTGATGAGAAATGTCGTTTAAAGGCATTTCCAGCTCAGAAAAGCATTTTTCAAGCGATTTCAACATTTCAGGTTGGATATTGACTTTTCATGCAAAAGTGCCCAAATCGGCCTAAAATGCCTTCAGGAGCATTCTTATGATGAGAAATGTCGTTTAAAGGCATTTCCAGCTCAGAAAAGCATTTTTCAAGCGATTTCAACATTTCAGGTTGGATTTTGACTTTTCATGCAAAAGTGCCCAATTCGGCCTAAAATGCCTTCTGGAGCATTCTTATGATGAGAAATGTCGTTTAAAGGCATTTCCAGCTCAGAAAAGCATTTTTCAAGCGATTTCAACATTTCAGGTTGGATTTTGACTTTTCATGCAAAAGTGCCCAAATCGGCCAAAAATGCCTTCAGAAACATTCTTTTGATGAGAAATGTCGTTTAAAGGCATTTCCAGCTCAGAAAAGCATTTTTCAAGCGATTTCAACATTTCAGGTTGGATATTGACTTTTCATGCAAAAGTGCCCAATTCGGCCTAAAATGCCTTCAGGAGCATTCTTATGATGAGAAATGTCGTTTAAAGGCATTTCCAGCTCAGAAAAGCATTTTTCAAGCGATTTCAACATTTCAGGTTGGATATTGACTTTTCATGCAAAAGTGCCCAATTCGGCCTAAAATGCCTTCAGGAGCATTCTTATGATGAGAAATGTCGTTTAAAGGCATTTCCAGCTCAGAAAAGCATTTTTCAAGCGATTTCAACATTTCAGGTTGGATTTTGACTTTTCATGCAAAAGTGCCCAATTCGGCCTAAAATGCCTTCTGGAGCATTCTTATGATGAGAAATGTCGTTTAAAGGCATTTCCAGCTCAGAAAAGCATTTTTCAAGCGATTTCAACATTTCAGGTTGGATTTTGACTTTTCATGCAAAAGTGCCCAAATCGGCCAAAAATGCCTTCAGAAACATTCTTTTGATGAGAAATGTCGTTTAAAGGCATTTCCAGCTCAGAAAAGCATTTTTCAAGCGATTTCAACATTTCAGGTTGGATATTGACTTTTCATGCAAAAGTGCCCAATTCGGCCTAAAATGCCTTCAGGAGCATTCTTATGATGAGAAATGTCGTTTAAAGGCATTTCCAGCTCAGAAAAGCATTTTTCAAGCGATTTCAACATTTCAGGTTGGATATTGACTTTTCATGCAAAAGTGCCCAATTCGGCCTAAAATGCCTTCAGGAGCATTCTTATGATGAGAAATGTCGTTTAAAGGCATTTCCAGCTCAGAAAAGCATTTTTCAAGCGATTTCAACATTTCAGGTTGGATTTTGACTTTTCATGCAAAAGTGCCCAATTCGGCCTAAAATGCCTTCTGGAGCATTCTTATGATGAGAAATGTCGTTTAAAGGCATTTCCAGCTCAGAAAAGCATTTTTCAAGCGATTTCAACATTTCAGGTTGGATTTTGACTTTTCATGCAAAAGTGCCCAATTCGGCCTAAAATGCCTTCTGGAGCATTCTTATGATGAGAAATGTCGTTTAAAGGCATTTCCAGCTCAGAAAAGCATTTTTCAAGCGATTTCAACATTTCAGGTTGGATTTTGACTTTTCATGCAAAAGTGCCCAATTCGGCCTAAAATGCCTTCAGGAGCATTCTTATGATGAGAAATGTCGTTTAAAGGCATTTCCAGCTCAGAAAAGCATTTTTCAAGCGATTTCAACATTTCAGGTTGGATTTTGACTTTTCATGCAAAAGTGCCCAATTCGGCCTAAAATGCCTTCTGGAGCATTCTTATGATGAGAAATGTCGTTTAAAGGCATTTCCAGCTCAGAAAAGCATTTTTCAAGCGATTTCAACATTTCAGGTTGGATTTTGACTTTTCATGCAAAAGTGCCCAAATCGGCCAAAAATGCCTTCAGAAACATTCTTTTGATGAGAAATGTCGTTTAAAGGCATTTCCAGCTCAGAAAAGCATTTTTCAAACGATTTCAACATTTCAGGTTGGATATTGACTTTTCATGCAAAAGTGCCCAATTCGGCCTAAAATGCCTTCAGGAGCATTCTTATGATGAGAAATGTCGTTTAAAGGCATTTCCAGCTCAGAAAAGCATTTTTCAAGCGATTTCAACTTTTCAGGTTGGATTTTGACTTTTCATGCAAAAGTGCCCAATTCGGCCTAAAATGCCTTCTGGAGCATTCTTATGATGAGAAATGTCGTTTAAAGGCATTTCCAGCTCAGAAAAGCATTTTTCAAGCGATTTCAACATTTCAGGTTGGATTTTGACTTTTCATGCAAAAGTGCCCAAATCGGCCTAAAAAGCCTTCAGGAGCATTCTTATGATGAGAAATGTCGTTTAAAGGCATTTCCAGCTCAGAAAAGCATTTTTCAAGCGATTTCAACATTTCAGGTTGGATTTTGACTTTTCATGCAAAAGTGCCCAAATCGGCCTGAAATGCCTTCAGGAGCATTCTTATGATGAGAAATGTCGTTTAAAGGCATTTCCAGCTCAGAAAAGCATTTTTCAAGCGATTTCAACATTTCAGGTTGGATTTTGACTTTTCATGCAAAAGTGCCCAAATCGGCCTGAAATGCCTTCAGGAGCATTCTTATGATGAGAAATGTCGTTTAAAGGCATTTCCAGCTCAGAAAAGCATTTTTCAAGCGATTTCAACATTTCAGGTTGGATTTTGACTTTTCATGCAAAAGTGCCCAATTCGGCCTAAAATGCCTTCAGGAGCATTCTTATGATGAGAAATGTCGTTTAAAGGCATTTCCAGCTCAGAAAAGCATTTTTTAAACGATTTCAACATTTCAGGTTGGATTTTGACTTTTCATGCAAAAGTGCCCAAATCGGCCAAAAATGCCTTCAGGAGCATTCTTATGATGAGAAATGTCGTTTAAAGGCATTTCCAGCTCAGAAAAGCATTTTTCAAGCGATTTCAACATTTCAGGTTGGATTTTGACTTTTCATGCAAAAGTGCCCAAATCGGCCAAAAATGCCTTTAGGAGCATTCTTTTGATGAGAAATGTCGTTTAAAGGCATTTCCAGCTCAGAAAAGCATTTTTCAAGCGATTTCAACATTTCAGGTTGGATTTTGACTTTTCATGCAAAAGTGCCCAAATCGGCCTAAAATGCCTTCAGGAGCATTCTTATGATGAGAAATGTCGTTTAAAGGCATTTCCAGCTCAGAAAAGCATTTTTCAAGCGATTTCAACATTTCAGGTTGGATTTTGACTTTTCATGCAAAAGTGCCCAAATCGGCCTAAAATGCCTTCAGGAGCATTCTTATGATGAGAAATGTCGTTTAAAAGGCATTTCCAGCTCAGAAAATTATTTTTCAAGCGATTTCAACATTTCAGGTTGGATTTTGACTTTTCATGCAAAAGTGCCCAATTCGGCCTAAAATGCCTTCAGGAGCATTCTTATGATGAGAAATGTCGTTTAAAGGCATTTCCAGCTCAGAAAAGCATTTTTCAAGCGATTTCAACATTTCAGGTTGGATTTTGACTTTTCATGCAAAAGTGCCCAAATCGGCCTAAAATGCCTTCAGGAGCATTCTTATGATGAGAAATGTCGTTTAAAGGCATTTCCAGCTCAGAAAAGCATTTTTCAAGCGATTTCAACATTTCAGGTTGGATTTTGACTTTTCATGCAAAAGTGCCCAAATCGGCCAAAAATGCCTTCAGGAGCATTCTTATGATGAGAAATGTCGTTTAAAGGCATTTCCAGCTCAGAAAAGCATTTTTCAAGCGATTTCAACATTTCAGGTTGGATTTTGACTTTTCATGCAAAAGTGCCCAAATCGGCCAAAAATGCCTTTAGGAGCATTCTTTTGATGAGAAATGTCGTTTAAAGGCATTTCCAGCTCAGAAAAGCATTTTTCAAGCGATTTCAACATTTCAGGTTGGATTTTGACTTTTCATGCAAAAGTGCCCAATTCGGCCTAAAATGCCTTCAGGAGCATTCTTATGATGAGAAATGTCGTTTAAAGGCATTTCCAGCTAAGAAAAGCATTTTTCAAGCGATTTCAACATTTCAGGTTGGATTTTGACTTTTCATGCAAAAGTGCCCAATTCGGCCTAAAATGCCTTCAGGAGCATTCTTATGATGAGAAATGTCGTTTAAAGGCATTTCCAGCTCAGAAAAGCATTTTTCAAGCGATTTCAACATTTCAGGTTGGATTTTGACTTTTCATGCAAAAGTGCCCAAATCGGCCTAAAATGCCTTCAGGAGCATTCTTATGATGAGAAATGTCGTTTAAAGGCATTTCCAGCTCAGAAAAGCATTTTTCAAGCGATTTCAACATTTCAGGTTGGATTTTGACTTTTCATGCAAAAGTGCCCAAATCGGCCAAAAATGCCTTCAGGAGCATTCTTATGATGAGAAATGTCGTTTAAAGTCATTTCCAGCTCAGAAAAGCATTTTTCAAGCGATTTCAACATTTCAGGTTGGATTTTGACTTTTCATGCAAAAGTGCCCAAATCGGCCAAAAATGCCTTTAGGAGCATTCTTTTGATGAGAAATGTCGTTTAAAGGCATTTCCAGCTCAGAAAAGCATTTTTCAAGCGATTTCAACATTTCAGGTTGGATTTTGACTTTTCATGCAAAAGTGCCCAATTCGGCCTAAAATGCCTTCAGGAGCATTCTTATGATGAGAAATGTCGTTTAAAGGCATTTCCAGCTAAGAAAAGCATTTTTCAAGCGATTTCAACATTTCAGGTTGGATTTTGACTTTTCATGCAAAAGTGCCCAATTCGGCCTAAAATGCCTTCAGGAGCATTCTTATGATGAGAAATGTCGTTTAAAGGCATTTCCAGCTCAGAAAAGCATTTTTCAAGCGATTTCAACATTTCAGGTTGGATTTTGACTTTTCATGCAAAAGTGCCCAAATCGGCCTAAAATGCCTTCAGGAGCATTCTTATGATGAGAAATGTCGTTTAAAGGCATTTCCAGCTCAGAAAAGCATTTTTCAAGCGATTTCAACATTTCAGGTTGGATTTTGACTTTTCATGCAAAAGTGCCCAAATCGGCCTAAAATGCCTTCAGGAGCATTCTTATGATGAGAAATGTCGTTTAAAGGCATTTCCAGCTCAGAAAAGCATTTTTCAAGCGATTTCAACATTTCAGGTTGGATTTTGACTTTTCATGCAAAAGTGCCCAAATCGGCCTAAAATGCCTTCAGGAGCATTCTTATGATGAGAAATGTCGTTTAAAGGCATTTCCAGCTCAGAAAAGCATTTTTCAAGCGATTTCAACATTTCAGGTTGGATTTTGACTTTTCATGCAAAAGTGCCCAAATCGGCCAAAAATGCCTTCAGGAGCATTCTTTTGATGAGAATTGTCGTTTAAAGGCATTTCCAGCTCAGAAAAGCATTTTTCAAGCGATTTCAACATTTTAGGTTGGATTTTGACTTTTCATGCAAAAGTGCCCAATTCGGCCTAAAATGCCTTCAGGAGCATTCTTATGATGAGAAATGTCGTTTAAAGGCATTTCCAGCTAAGAAAAGCATTTTTCAAGCGATTTCAACATTTCAGGTTGGATTTTGACTTTTCATGCAAAAGTGCCCAATTCGGCCTAAAATGCCTTCAGGATCATTCTTATGATGAGAAATGTCGTTTAAAGGCATTTCCAGCTCAGAAAAGCATTTTTCAAGCGATTTCAACATTTCAGGTTGGATTTTGACTTTTCATGCAAAAGTGCCCAAATCGGCCTAAAATGCCTTCAGGAGCATTCTTATGATGAGAAATGTCGTTTAAAGGCATTTCCAGCTCAGAAAAGCATTTTTCAAGCGATTTCAACATTTCAGGTTGGATTTTGACTTTTCATGCAAAAGTGCCCAAATCGGCCAAAAATGCCTTCAGGAGCATTCTTTTGATGAGAAATGTCGTTTAAAGGCATTTCCAGCTCAGAAAAGCATTTTTCAAGCGATTTCAACATTTCAGGTTGGATTTTGACTTTTCATGCAAAAGTGCCCAATACGGCCTAAAATGCCTTCAGGAGCATTCTTATGATGAGAAATGTCGTTTAAAGGCATTTCCAGCTCAGAAAAGCATTTTTCAAGCGATTTCAACATTTCAGGTTGGATTTTGACTTTTCATGCAAAAGTGCCCAATTCGGCCTAAAATGCCTTCAGGAGCATTCTTATGATGAGAAATGTCGTTTAAAGGCATTTCCAGCTCAGAAAAGCATTTTTCAAGCGATTTCAACATTTCAGGTTGGATTTTGACTTTTCATGCAAAAGTGCCCAATACGGCCTAAAATGCCTTCAGGAGCATTCTTATGATGAGAAATGTCGTTTAAAGGCATTTCCAGCTCAGAAAACATTTTTCAAGCGATTTCAACATTTCAGGTTGGATTTTGACTTTTCATGCAAAAGTGCCCAATTCGGCCTAAAATGCCTTCAGGAGCATTCTTATGATGAGAAATGTCGTTTAAAGGCATTTCCAGCTCAGAAAAGCATTTTTCAAGCGATTTCAACATTTCAGGTTGGATTTTGACTTTTCATGCAAAAGTGCCCAAATCGGCCTGAAATGCCTTCAGGAGCATTCTTATGATGAGAAATGTCGTTTAAAGGCATTTCCAGCTCAGAAAAGCATTTTTCAAGCGATTTCAACATTTCAGGTTGGATTTTGACTTTTCATGCAAAAGTGCCCAATTCGGCCTAAAATGCCTTCAGGAGCATTCTTATGATGAGAAATGTCGTTTAAAGGCATTTCCAGCTCAGAAAAGCATTTTTCAAACGATTTCAACATTTCAGGTTGGATTTTGACTTTTCATGCAAAAGTGCCCAAATCGGCCAAAAATGCCTTCAGGAACATTCTTTTGATGAGAAATGTCGTTTAAAGGCATTTCCAGCTCAGAAAAGCATTTTTCAAGCGATTTCAACATTTCAGGTTGGATATTGACTTTTCATGCAAAAGTGCCCAATTCGGCCTAAAATGCCTTCGGGAGCATTCTTATGATGAGAAATGTCGTTTAAAGGCATTTCCAGCTCAGAAAAGCATTTTTCAAGCGATTTCAACATTTCAGGTTGGATTTTGACTTTTCATGCAAAAGTGCCCAATTCGGCCTAAAATGCCTTCTGGAGCATTCTTATGATGAGAAATGTCGTTTAAAAGGCATTTCCAGCTCAGAAAAGCATTTTTCAAGCGATTTCAACATTTCAGGTTGGATTTTGACTTTTCATGCAAAAGTGCCCAATTCGGCCTAAAATGCCTTCAGGAGCATTCTTATGATGAGAAATGTCGTTTAAAGGCATTTCCAGCTCAGAAAAGCATTTTTCAAGCGATTTCAACATTTCAGGTTGGATTGTGACTTTTCATGCAAAAGTGCCCAATTCGGCCTAAAATGCCTTCAGGAGCATTCTTATGATGAGAAATGTCGTTTAAAGGCATTTCCAGCTCAGAAAAGCATTTTTTAAACGATTTCAACATTTCAGGTTGGATTTTGACTTTTCATGCAAAAGTGCCCAAATCGGCCTAAAAAGCCTTCAGGAGCATTCTTATGATGAGAAATGTCGTTTAAAGGCATTTTCAGCTCAGAAAAGCATTTTTCAAGCGATTTCAACATTTCAGGTTGGATTTTGACTTTTCATGCAAAAGTGCCCAAATCGGCCAAAAATGCCTTCAGGAACATTCTTTTGATGAGAAATGTCGTTTAAAGGCATTTCCAGCTCAGAAAAGCATTTTTCAAGCGATTTCAACATTTCAGGTTGGATATTGACTTTTCATGCAAAAGTGCCCAATTCGGCCTAAAATGCCTTCAGGAGCATTCTTATGATGAGAAATGTCGTTTAAAGGCATTTCCAGCTCAGAAAAGCATTTTTCAAGCGATTTCAACATTTCAGGTTGGATTTTGACTTTTCATGCAAAAGTGCCCAATTCGGCCTAAAATGCCTTCAGGATCATTCTTATGATGAGAAATGTCGTTTAAAGGCATTTCCAGCTCAGAAAAGCATTTTTCAAGCGATTTCAACATTTCTGGTTGGATTTTGACTTTTCATGCAAAAGTGCCCAAATCGGCCTAAAAAGCCTTCAGGAGCATTCTTATGATGAGAAATGTCGTTTAAAAGGCATTTCCAGCTCAGAAAAGCATTTTTCAAGCGATTTCAACATTTCAGGTTGGATTTTGACTTTTCATGCAAAAGTGCCCAAATCGGCCAAAAATGCCTTCAGGAACATTCTTTTGATGAGAAATGTCGTTTAAAGGCATTTCCAGCTCAGAAAAGCATTTTTCAAGCGATTTCAACATTTCAGGTTGGATATTGACTTTTCATGCAAAAGTGCCCAAATCGGCCTAAAATGCCTTCAGGAGCATTCTTATGATGAGAAATGTCGTTTAAAGGCATTTCCAGCTCAGAAAAGCATTTTTCAAGCGATTTCAACATTTCAGGTTGGATTTTGACTTTTCATGCAAAAGTGCCCAATTCGGCCTAAAATGCCTTCTGGAGCATTCTTATGATGAGAAATGTCGTTTAAAGGCATTTCCAGCTCAGAAAAGCATTTTTCAAGCGATTTCAACATTTCAGGTTGGATTTTGACTTTTCATGCAAAAGTGCCCAAATCGGCCAAAAATGCCTTCAGGAACATTCTTTTGATGAGAAATGTCGTTTAAAGGCATTTCCAGCTCAGAAAAGCATTTTTCAAGCGATTTCAACATTTCAGGTTGGATATTGACTTTTCATGCAAAAGTGCCCAATTCGGCCTAAAATGCCTTCAGGAGCATTCTTATGATGAGAAATGTCTTTAAAGGCATTTCCAGCTCAGAAAAGCATTTTTCAAGCGATTTCAACATTTCAGGTTGGATTTTGACTTTTCATGCAAAAGTGCCCAATTCGGCCTAAAATGCCTTCTGGAGCATTCTTATGATGAGAAATGTCGTTTAAAGGCATTTCCAGCTCAGAAAAGCATTTTTCAAGCGATTTCAACATTTCAGGTTGGATTTTGACTTTTCATACAAAAGTGCCCAAATCGGCCTAAAAAGCCTTCAGGAGCATTCTTATGATGAGAAATGTCGTTTAAAGGCATTTCCAGCTCAGAAAAGCATTTTTCAAGCGATTTCAACATTTCAGGTTGGATTTTGACTTTTCATGCAAAAGTGCCCAAATCGGCCTAAAATGCCTTCAGGAGCATTCTTATGATGAGAAATGTCGTTTAAAGGCATTTCCAGCTCAGAAAATTATTTTTCAAGCGATTTCAACATTTCAGGTTGGATTTTGACTTTTCATGCAAAAGTGCCCAAATCGGCCTAAAATGCCTTCAGGAGCATTCTTATGATGAGAAATGTCGTTTAAAGGCATTTCCAGCTCAGAAAAGCATTTTTCAAGCGATTTCAACATTTCAGGTTGGATTTTGACTTTTCATGCAAAAGTGCCCAAATCGGCCAAAAATGCCTTCAGGAGCATTCTTATGATGAGAAATGTCGTTTAAAGGCATTTCCAGCTCAGAAAAGCATTTTTCAAGCGATTTCAACATTTCAGGTTGGATTTTGACTTTTCATGCAAAAGTGCCCAAATCGGCCAAAAATGCCTTTAGGAGCATTCTTTTGATGAGAAATGTCGTTTAAAGGCATTTCCAGCTCAGAAAAGCATTTTTCAAGCGATTTCAACATTTCAGGTTGGATTTTGACTTTTCATGCAAAAGTGCCCAATTCGGCCTAAAATGCCTTCAGGAGCATTCTTATGATGAGAAATGTCGTTTAAAGGCATTTCCAGCTAAGAAAAGCATTTTTCAAGCGATTTCAACATTTCAGGTTGGATTTTGACTTTTCATGCAAAAGTGCCCAATTCGGCCTAAAATGCCTTCAGGAGCATTCTTATGATGAGAAATGTCGTTTAAAGGCATTTCCAGCTCAGAAAAGCATTTTTCAAGCGATTTCAACATTTCAGGTTGGATTTGACTTTTCATGCAAAAGTGCCCAAATCGGCCTAAAATGCCTTCAGGAGCATTCTTATGATGAGAAATGTCGTTTAAAGGCATTTCCAGCTCAGAAAAGCATTTTTCAAGCGATTTCAACATTTCAGGTTGGATTTTGACTTTTCATGCAAAAGTGCCCAAATCGGCCTAAAATGCCTTCAGGAGCATTCTTATGATGAGAAATGTCGTTTAAAGGCATTTCCAGCTCAGAAAAGCATTTTTCAAGCGATTTCAACATTTCAGGTTGGATTTTGACTTTTCATGCAAAAGTGCCCAAATCGGCCTAAAATGCCTTCAGGAGCATTCTTATGATGAGAAATGTCGTTTAAAGGCATTTCCAGCTCAGAAAAGCATTTTTCAAGCGATTTCAACATTTCAGGTTGGATTTTGACTTTTCATGCAAAAGTGCCCAAATCGGCCAAAAATGCCTTTCAGGAGCATTCTTTTGATGAGAATTGTCGTTTAAAGGCATTTCCAGCTCAGAAAAGCATTTTTCAAGCGATTTCAACATTTTAGGTTGGATTTTGACTTTTCATGCAAAAGTGCCCAATTCGGCCTAAAATGCCTTCAGGAGCATTCTTATGATGAGAAATGTCGTTTAAAGGCATTTCCAGCTAAGAAAAGCATTTTTCAAGCGATTTCAACATTTCAGGTTGGATTTTGACTTTTCATGCAAAAGTGCCCAATTCGGCCTAAAATGCCTTCAGGATCATTCTTATGATGAGAAATGTCGTTTAAAGGCATTTCCAGCTCAGAAAAGCATTTTTCAAGCGATTTCAACATTTCTGGTTGGATTTTGACTTTTCATGCAGAAGTGCCCAAATCGGCCTAAAAAGCCTTCAGGAGCATTCTTATGATGAGAAATGTCGTTTAAAGGCATTTCCAGCTCAGAAAAGCATTTTTCAAGCGATTTCAACATTTCAGGTTGGATTTTGACTTTTCATGCAAAAGTGCCCAAATCGGCCAAAAATGCCTTCAGGAACATTCTTTTGATGAGAAATGTCGTTTAAAGGCATTTCCAGCTCAGAAAAGCATTTTTCAAGCGATTTCAACATTTCAGGTTGGATATTGACTTTTCATGCAAAAGTGCCCAATTCGGCCTAAAATGCCTTCAGGAGCATTCTTATGATGAGAAATGTCGTTTAAAGGCATTTCCAGCTCAGAAAAGCATTTTTCAAGCGATTTCAACATTTCAGGTTGGATTTTGACTTTTCATGCAAAAGTGCCCAATTCGGCCTAAAATGCCTTCTGGAGCATTCTTATGATGAGAAATGTCGTTTAAAGGCATTTCCAGCTCAGAAAAGCATTTTTCAAGCGATTTAACATTTCAGGTTGGATTTTGACTTTTCATGCAAAAGTGCCCAAATCGGCCTAAAAAGCCTTCAGGAGCATTCTTATGATGAGAAATGTCGTTTAAAGGCATTTCCAGCTCAGAAAAGCATTTTTCAAGCGATTTCAACATTTCAGGTTGGATTTTGACTTTTCATGCAAAAGTGCCCAAATCGGCCTAAAATGCCTTCAGGAGCATTCTTATGATGAGAAATGTCGTTTAAAGGCATTTCCAGCTCAGAAAAGCATTTTTCAAGCGATTTCAACATTTCAGGTTGGATTTTGACTTTTCATGCAAAAGTGCCCAAATCGGCCTAAAATGCCTTCAGGAGCATTCTTATGATGAGAAATGTCGTTTAAAGGCATTTCCAGCTCAGAAAAGCATTTTTCAAGCGATTTCAACATTTCAGGTTGGATTTTGACTTTTCATGCAAAAGTGCCCAAATCGGCCAAAAATGCCTTCAGGAGCATTCTTTTGATGAGAAATGTCGTTTTAAAGGCATTTCCAGCTCAGAAAAGCATTTTTCAAGCGATTTCAACATTTCAGGTTGGATTTTGACTTTTCATGCAAAAGTGCCCAATACGGCCTAAAATGCCTTCAGGATCATTCTTATGATGAGAAATGTCGTTTAAAGGCATTTCCAGCTCAGAAAAGCATTTTTCAAGCGATTTCAACATTTCAGGTTGGATTTTGACTTTTCATGCAAAAGTGCCCAATTCGGCCTAAAATGCCTTCAGGAGCATTCTTATGATGAGAAATGTCGTTTAAAGGCATTTCCAGCTCAGAAAAGCATTTTTCAAGCGATTTCAACATTTCAGGTTGGATTTTGACTTTTCATGCAAAAGTGCCCAAATCGGCCTGAAATGCCTTCAGGAGCATTCTTATGATGAGAAATGTCGTTTAAAGGCATTTCCAGCTCAGAAAAGCATTTTTCAAGCGATTTCAACATTTCAGGTTGGATTTTGACTTTTCATGCAAAAGTGCCCAATTCGGCCTAAAATGCCTTCAGGAGCATTCTTATGATGAGAAATGTCGTTTAAAGGCATTTCCAGCTCAGAAAAGCATTTTTCAAACGATTTCAACATTTCAGGTTGGATTTTGACTTTTCATGCAAAAGTGCCCAAATCGGCCAAAAATGCCTTCAGGAACATTCTTTTGATGAGAAATGTCGTTTAAAGGCATTTCCAGCTCAGAAAAGCATTTTTCAAGCGATTTCAACATTTCAGGTTGGATATTGACTTTTCATGCAAAAGTGCCCAATTCGGCCTAAAATGCCTTCGGGAGCATCTTATGATGAGAAATGTCGTTTAAAGGCATTTCCAGCTCAGAAAAGCATTTTTCAAGCGATTTCAACATTTCAGGTTGGATTTTGACTTTTCATGCAAAAGTGCCCAATTCGGCCCTAAAATGCCTTCTGGAGCATTCTTATGATGAGAAATGTCGTTTAAAGGCATTTCCAGCTCAGAAAAGCATTTTTCAAGCGATTTCAACATTTCAGGTTGGATTTTGACTTTTCATGCAAAAGTGCCCAAATCGGCCTGAAATGCCTTCAGGAGCATTCTTATGATGAGAAATGTCGTTTAAAGGCATTTCCAGCTCAGAAAAGCATTTTTCAAGCGATTTCAACATTTCAGGTTGGATTTTGACTTTTCATGCAAAAGTGCCCAAATCGGCCTGAAATGCCTTCAGGAGCATTCTTATGATGAGAAATGTCGTTTAAAGGCATTTCCAGCTCAGAAAAGCATTTTTCAAGCGATTTCAACATTTCAGGTTGGATTGTGACTTTTCATGCAAAAGTGCCCAATTCGGCCTAAAATGCCTTCAGGAGCATTCTTATGATGAGAAATGTCGTTTAAAGGCATTTCCAGCTCAGAAAAGCATTTTTTAACGATTTCAACATTTCAGGTTGGATTTTGACTTTTCATGCAAAAGTGCCCAAATCGGCCTAAAAAGCCTTCAGGAGCATTCTTATGATGAGAAATGTCGTTTTAAAGGCATTTCCAGCTCAGAAAAGCATTTTTCAAGCGATTTCAACATTTCAGGTTGGATTTTGACTTTTCATGCAAAAGTGCCCAAATCGGCCAAAAATGCCTTCAGGAACATTCTTTTGATGAGAAATGTCGTTTAAAGGCATTTCCAGCTCAGAAAAGCATTTTTCAAGCGATTTCAACATTTCAGGTTGGATTTTGACTTTTCATGCAAAAGTGCCCAATTCGGCCTAAAATGCCTTCAGGATCATTCTTATGATGAGAAATGTCGTTTAAAGGCATTTCCAGCTCAGAAAAGCATTTTTCAAGCGATTTCAACATTTCTGGTTGGATTTTGACTTTTCATGCAAAAGTGCCCAAATCGGCCTAAAAGCCTTCAGGAGCATTCTTATGATGAGAAATGTCGTTTAAAGGCATTTCCAGCTCAGAAAAGCATTTTTCAAGCGATTTCAACATTTCAGGTTGGATTTTGACTTTTCATGCAAAAGTGCCCGAATCGGCCAAAAATGCCTTCAGGAACATTCTTTTGATGAGAAATGTCGTTTAAAGGCATTTCCAGCTCAGAAAAGCATTTTTCAAGCGATTTCAACATTTCAGGTTGGATATTGACTTTTCATGCAAAAGTGCCCAATTCGGCCTAAAATGCCTTCAGGAGCATTCTTATGATGAGAAATGTCGTTTAAAGGCATTTCCAGCTCAGAAAAGCATTTTTCAAGCGATTTCAACATTTCAGGTTGGATTTTGACTTTTCATGCAAAAGTGCCCAATTCGGCCCTAAAATGCCTTCTGGAGCATTCTTATGATGAGAAATGTCGTTTAAAGGCATTTCCAGCTCAGAAAAGCATTTTTCAAGCGATTTCATCATTTCAGGTTGGATTTTGACTTTTCATGCAAAAGTGCCCAAATCGGCCTAAAAAGCCTTCAGGAGCATTCTTATGATGAGAAATGTCGTTTTAAAGGCATTTCCAGCTCAGAAAAGCATTTTTCAAGCGATTTCAACATTTCAGGTTGGATTTTGACTTTTCATGCAAAAGTGCCCAAATCGGCCTAAAATGCCTTCAGGAGCATTCTTATGATGAGAAATGTCGTTTAAAGGCATTTCCAGCTCAGAAAATTATTTTTCAAGCGATTTCAACATTTCAGGTTGGATTTTGACTTTTCATGCAAAAGTGCCCAAATCGGCCTAAAATGCCTTCAGGAGCATTCTTATGATGAGAAATGTCGTTTTAAAGGCATTTCCAGCTGCAGAAAAGCATTTTTCAAGCGATTTCAACATTTCAGGTTGGATTTTGACTTTTCATGCAAAAGTGCCCAAATCGGCCAAAAATGCCTTCAGGAGCATTCTTATGATGAGAAATGTCGTTTAAAGGCATTTCCAGCTCAGAAAAGCATTTTTCAAGCGATTTCAACATTTCAGGTTGGATTTTGACTTTTCATGCAAAAGTGCCCAAATCGGCCAAAAATGCCCTTTAGGAGCATTCTTTTGATGAGAAATGTCGTTTTAAAGGCATTTCCAGCTCAGAAAAGCATTTTTCAAGCGATTTCAACATTTCAGGTTGGATTTTGACTTTTTCATGCAAAAGTGCCCAATTCGGCCTAAAATGCCTTCAGGAGCATTCTTATGATGAGAAATGTCGTTTAAAGGCATTTCCAGCTAAGAAAAGCATTTTTCAAGCGATTTCAACATTTCAGGTTGGATTTTGACTTTTCATGCAAAAGTGCCCAATTCGGCCTAAAATGCCTTCAGGAGCATTCTTATGATGAGAAATGTCGTTTAAAGGCATTTCCAGCTCAGAAAAGCATTTTTCAAGCGATTTCAAACATTTCAGGTTGGATTTTGACTTTTCATGCAAAAGTGCCCAAATCGGCCTAAAATGCCTTCAGGAGCATTCTTATGATGAGAAATGTCGTTTAAAGGCATTTCCAGCTCAGAAAAGCATTTTTCAAGCGATTTCAACATTTCAGGTTGGATTTTGACTTTTCATGCAAAAGTGCCCAAATCGCCTAAAATGCCTTCAGGAGCATTCTTATGATGAGAAATGTCGTTTAAAGGCATTTCCAGCTCAGAAAAGCATTTTTCAAGCGATTTCAACATTTCAGGTTGGATTTTGACTTTTCATGCAAAAGTGCCCAAATCGGCCAAAAATGCCTTCAGGAGCATTCTTTTGATGAGAATTGTCGTTTAAAAGGCATTTCCAGCTCAGAAAAGCATTTTTCAAGCGATTTCAACATTTTAGGTTGGATTTTGACTTTTCATGCAAAAGTGCCCAATTCGGCCTAAAATGCCTTCAGGAGCATTCTTATGATGAGAAATGTCGTTTAAAGGCATTTCCAGCTAAGAAAAGCATTTTTCAAGCGATTTCAACATTTCAGGTTGGATTTTGACTTTTCATGCAAAAGTGCCCAATTCGGCCTAAAATGCCTTCAGGATCATTCTTATGATGAGAAATGTCGTTTAAAGGCATTTCCAGCTCAGAAAAGCATTTTTCAAGCGATTTCAACATTTCTGGTTGGATTTTGACTTTTCATGCAGAAGTGCCCAAATCGGCCTAAAAAGCCTTCAGGAGCATTCTTATGATGAGAAATGTCGTTTAAAGGCATTTCCAGCTCAGAAAAGCATTTTTCAAGCGATTTCAACATTTCAGGTTGGATTTTGACTTTTCATGCAAAAGTGCCCAAATCGGCCAAAAATGCCTTCAGGAACATTCTTTTGATGAGAAATGTCGTTTAAAGGCATTTCCAGCTCAGAAAAAGCATTTTTCAAGCGATTTCAACATTTCAGGTTGGATATTGACTTTTCATGCAAAAGTGCCCAATTCGGCCCTAAAATGCCTTCAGGAGCATTCTTATGATGAGAAATGTCGTTTAAAGGCATTTCCAGCTCAGAAAAGCATTTTTCAAGCGATTTCAACATTTCAGGTTGGATTTTGACTTTTCATGCAAAAGTGCCCAATTCGGCCTAAAATGCCTTCTGGAGCATTCTTATGATGAGAAATGTCGTTTAAAGGCATTTCCAGCTCAGAAAAGCATTTTTCAAGCGATTTCAACATTTCAGGTTGGATTTTGACTTTTCATGCAAAAGTGCCCAAATCGGCCTAAAAAGCCTTCAGGAGCATTCTTATGATGAGAAATGTCGTTTAAAGGCATTTCCAGCTCAGAAAAGCATTTTTCAAGCGATTTCAACATTTCAGGTTGGATTTTGACTTTTCATGCAAAAGTGCCCAAATCGGCCTAAAATGCCTTCAGGAGCATTCTTATGATGAGAAATGTCGTTTAAAGGCATTTCCAGCTCAGAAAAGCATTTTTCAAGCGATTTCAACATTTCAGGTTGGATTTTGACTTTTCATGCAAAAGTGCCCAAATCGGCCTAAAATGCCTTCAGGAGCATTCTTATGATGAGAAATGTCGTTTTAAAGGCATTTCCAGCTCAGAAAAGCATTTTTCAAGCGATTTCAACATTTCAGGTTTGGATTTTGACTTTTCATGCAAAAGTGCCCAAATCGGCCAAAAATGCCTTCAGGAGCATTCTTTTGATGAGAAATGTCGTTTAAAGGCATTTCCAGCTCAGAAAAGCATTTTTCAAGCGATTTCAACATTTCAGGTTGGATTTTGACTTTTCATGCAAAAGTGCCCAATACGGCCTAAAATGCCTTCAGGATCATTCTTATGATGAGAAATGTCGTTTAAAGGCATTTCCAGCTCAGAAAAGCATTTTTCAAGCGATTTCAACATTTCAGGTTGGATTTTGACTTTTCATGCAAAAGTGCCCAATTCGGCCTAAAATGCCTTCAGGAGCATTCTTATGATGAGAAATGTCGTTTAAAGGCATTTCCAGCTCAGAAAAGCATTTTTCAAGCGATTTCAACATTTCAGGTTGGATTTTGACTTTTCATGCAAAAGTGCCCCAAATCGGCCTGAAATGCCTTCAGGAGCATTCTTATGATGAGAAATGTCGTTTAAAGGCATTTCCAGCTCAGAAAAGCATTTTTCAAGCGATTTTCAACATTTCAGGTTGGATTTTGACTTTTCATGCAAAAGTGCCCAATTCGGCCTAAAATGCCTTCAGGAGCATTCTTATGATGAGAAATGTCGTTTAAAAGGCATTTCCAGCTCAGAAAAGCATTTTTCAAACGATTTCAACATTTCAAGGTTGGATTTTGACTTTTCATGCAAAAGTGCCCAAATCGGCCAAAAATGCCTTCAGGAACATTCTTTTGATGAGAAATGTCGTTTAAAGGCATTTCCAGCTCAGAAAAGCATTTTTCAAGCGATTTCAACATTTCAGGTTGGATATTGACTTTTCATGCAAAAGTGCCCAATTCGGCCTAAAATGCCTTTCGGGAGCATTCTTATGATGAGAAATGTCGTTTAAAGGCATTTCCAGCTCAGAAAAGCATTTTTCAAGCGATTTCAACATTTCAGGTTGGATTTTGACTTTTCATGCAAAAGTGCCCAATTCGGCCTAAAATGCCTTCTGGAGCATTCTTATGATGAGAAATGTCGTTTAAAGGCATTTCCAGCTCAGAAAAGCATTTTTTCAAGCGATTTCAACATTTCAGGTTGGATTTTGACTTTTCATGCAAAAGTGCCCAAATCGGCCTGAAATGCCTTCAGGAGCATTCTTATGATGAGAAATGTCGTTTAAAGGCATTTCCAGCTCAGAAAAGCATTTTTCAAGCGATTTCAACATTTCAGGTTGGATTTTGACTTTTCATGCAAAAGTGCCCAAATCGGCCTGAAATGCCTTCAGGAGCATTCTTATGATGAGAAATGTCGTTTAAAGGCATTTCCAGCTCAGAAAAGCATTTTTCAAGCGATTTCAACATTTCAGGTTGGATTGTGACTTTTCATGCAAAAGTGCCCAATTCGGCCTAAAATGCCTTCAGGAGCATTCTTATGATGAGAAATGTCGTTTAAAGGCATTTCCAGCTCAGAAAAGCATTTTTTAAACGATTTCAACATTTCAGGTTGGATTTTGACTTTTCATGCAAAAGTGCCCAAATCGGCCTAAAAAGCCTTCAGGAGCATTCTTATGATGAGAAATGTCGTTTAAAGGCATTTCCAGCTCAGAAAAGCATTTTTCAAGCGATTTCAACATTTCAGGTTGGATTTTGACTTTTCATGCAAAAGTGCCCAAATCGGCCAAAAATGCCTTCAGGAACATTCTTTTGATGAGAAATGTCGTTTTAAAGGCATTTCCAGCTCAGAAAAGCATTTTT
>NC_133352.1:37894344-37979344 GCF_030506205.2 Paramisgurnus dabryanus | reverse complement strand
CCCAGAAACCATACCAGGAGAATCAGCGTCGTCTGAAACGCCTAGAAAAATAGGTCCCTGGTGACAAAATTTTCACACCCATACTAAAAATGTTCACAAAAACACCCATACCAGGAGAATCAGCGTCGTCTGAAACGCCTAGAAAAATAGGTCCCTGGTGACAAAATTTTCAGACCCATACTAAAAATTTTCAAAAAAACACCAAGTCCAAACTCAAAAATACTTCTCACAGAAATCATACCAGGAGAATCAGCGTCACCTGAAACGCCTAGAAAACTTGATCCCTGGGGGTGACCAAAAAAATCTCAGGGGGTGCACTTCCAGGGGGTGCACTCTTCGTATTTATGCCTATAACCTAATTTTCAAATTTAGGTCAACCCTTCTCTACACACTTTTTCACACATTTACACTCATTTTCACCCGTTTTTACTCGTTTTTCACTCATTTTCACCCGTTTTTCACTCGTTTTTACTCGTTTTTCACTAGTTTTTACTCGTTTTTCAATCGTTTTTACTCGTTTTTCACACATTTTTACTCATTTTCACTCGTTTTTACTCATTTTCACTCGTTTTTACTCATTTTCACTCGTTTTAACTCATTTTCACTTCTTTTTCACTCGTTTTTACTCGTTCTTTTATCCCCCCACCATCCCCTTTTCTAACCCCAAGGTTCGTGGGGAAAAGGCATAGCCTTTCTCAGTCATTTTCAACCCTTTTCACCCTAACCCACTCGTTTTTCACTCGTTTTCCACACATTCTTTTATCCCCCCACCATCCCCTTTCCTAACCCCAAGGTTCGTGGGGAATGGGCATAAGAAACCATTCAAAATCACAAAAAAAATTCAAAAAATTTCAAAGTCCAAACTCAAAAATACTTCTCACAGAAATCATACCAGGAGAATCAGCGTCACCTGAAACGCCTAGAAAACGTGGTCCCTGGTGACAAAATTTGGCAACCCATACTGAAAAACGACGAATTTGGATCGACTCAAAAACACCGCCATCGTGTTCGGCACCCTCGAAATAGTATATATACCTGTCAAATTTGTAAAAAAAATGTAAAAATCTGGGGTGCACTTTTTCCACTAGGGGTGCACTTGAGAACGGAAGCTCGGATCGACTCCAAACCACCACCATCGTGTTCAGCACCCTCGAAACTATATATACAGATGTAAATTTTGTATATATCACGAAATTAAAGGGGAGGTGCAGTACCAATTTTAAACTTGTGGTAGCGCTATCGAGTCCAAACCACGCCCAATCGAAAGGGCGTCCCCTAATTAGTATATATACCAAATTTCAGCTCTCTAGGACAAACATTACTCGAAAAAAGGCAGGGGGTGCAGTTTACAGGGGGTGCAGTCTTCGCATAAATGCCTAATACCTAGTTGCAAAATTCACATCTCCTCACAGGAACGTCGTAGAAACTTGAACCTGGTGTCGTTGGAAAGGTCTCTTCGCGCCCTTCAAAATGACACCACCCACGAGTCTCCACGACATTCATGGGCGGAGCTACAAAAACATGAACATTTACACCAAAATGCCTATAGCTCCGCCCCTGAAAGTGACACACCCTCGACCTTGGGCTCGTTGGAAAGGTCCAGTCCAGGGCTTTCCAACGAACCCACCGCCAAGTCTTTCTGACCTTCCTGTGACCAGATATTTGAGGATCAGTCATTTGACTGATCCTGCATTTACCCCCTATACCTAACCTAACCCTAACCGCAACATATCTGGAGGCAACATATTCGTTTTAAGCCTATAGCCTAACCTAACCTAACCCTAACCCTAACCTAACCTAACCCTAACCTAACCTAACCTAACCCTAACCTAACCCTAACCTAAATTTTCAAAAAAACACCAAGTCCAAACTCAAAAATACTTCTCACAGAAATCATACCAGGAGAATCAGCGTCACCTGAAACGCCTAGAAAACTTGATCCCTGGGGGTGACCAAAAAAATCTCAGGGGGTGCACTTCCAGGGGGTGCACTCTTCGTATTTATGCCTATAACCTCGAAATAGTATATATAGACATGAAATTTGTACACAACTGTAAAAAAAAAAAAAAAAAAACTTTGCAGTAACGTATCTCGGCCGGTGGTGGCGCTATCGAGTCGAAACCACGCCCAATCGATCGGGCGTCCTCCAATTAGTATATATACCAAGTTTCGAGACTCTACTATAAATTTTGAAAGAGATATGGAGAAAAAACTCATTCAGAGGCAACATATCTGGAGGCAACATATTCGTTTTAAGCCTATAGCCTAACCTAACCCTAACCTAACCCTAACCCTAACCTAACCTAACCCTAACCTAACCCTAACCTAACCCTAACCTAACCTAACCCAACCCTAACCCTAACCTAACCCTAACCCTAACCCTAACCTAACACCAGCATAACATCATCTGGAAACCTTTATTGTGGATGGTGATTGAAGTAGATCCATTTAGATCCTCTCACCTGAACACAAACCCTAACCCCAACGTCACAAACCCTGCAAAAAGCAGCCCTAAGCTCACTAACCACAAATGTGGATTTATTTACCAAAAAGGGAATTAGTGTGAGTGCTTGTGCATACTATTTTGGGCTTTTGGTGTGATAATGGGAACTTACCTGAGGCGGCCAGTTGAACGATGGCCAGTGCTTCCAAGTTGGACCTTGGGTCTGGCTTTGGCCTAACTCTAACCTAACCTAGCGAGTGCCTCGCTCTCTGGACCTTGAAAAGTGTGGTTTGCATTATTGTGCTAATAGTCTCATTATAGTATTACAAGTAAAATGCAAAAATATGCTTCTTAAAATTTTATTTGACGTTGGAAAATAGAAAGAGAGAAGCCACGCCCTTCTCAGATATATAAAGACCCACACAGATGGACACTGAGACAGAGGAAAATTATTAGCTCCACCAAACACAGTGTGTAGAGCGTGTAAAATTATTAAAGAGGTTTTACATCTTAAATTAAAATTTTAGACACACAATAAAAAAATATTTATGTGTGTTATTTAAACTCCACCACATAAAAGTGTTGAGAACTCAATCAGAGCAGTCTCCACTGGGATCAAAATTAGTAAGAACGTTGCTCAACACGAAGAATGACATGGAGCACTCGTTTTAGAACTGGTTTCCACTGAAAAAGAGACATTAAAGACCCACCTAAAAATCTCCTATCGGCCCAAAATAGGGAAAGTAAGTATAGGATGGATTTTTAAGGTAGATCTCACGTCTAAAATAAGATGGAGGCACACTTTGGGACGGTGTGTGATGGTCTTATGTCAGGAATACAGTGTAGAAAGCCGTTCTGGTATTAGTCTCTGTCATTGGACGATGTTGAATGTCCTTCTGAAAATTTTGGAATAGTGTTGGGCCCAATTTGAGTCAGTCTCCACAAGAAGAACGGTGTTGAGTCCTCTTTAATAATTCCAAAAATCAAGCCTCGCCTGAAGAAGACACGAAAAGCTGTCGAAACGTCGCGTGATACAGGCTTACAGACCAAGTCTTCTCTCGAACACCAGCATAACATCATCTGGAAACCTTTATTGTGGATGGTGATTGAAGTAGATCCATTTAGATCCTCTCACCTGAACACAAACCCTAACCCCAACGTCACAAACCCTGCAAAAAGCAGCCCTAAGCTCACTAACCACAAATGTGGATTTATTTACCAAAAAGGGAATTAGTGTGAGTGCTTGTGCATACTATTTTGGGCTTTTGGTGTGATAATGGGAACTTACCTGAGGCGGCCAGTTGAACGATGGCCAGTGCTTCCAAGTTGGACCTTGGGTCTGGCTTTGGCCTAACTCTAACCTAACCTAGCGAGTGCCTCGCTCTCTGGACCTTGAAAAGTGTGGTTTGCATTATTGTGCTAATAGTCTCATTATAGTATTACAAGTAAAATGCAAAAATATGCTTCTTAAAATTTTATTTGACGTTGGAAAATAGAAAGAGAGAAGCCACGCCCTTCTCAGATATATAAAGACCCACACAGATGGACACTGAGACAGAGGAAAATTATTAGCTCCACCAAACACAGTGTGTAGAGCGTGTAAAATTATTAAAGAGGTTTTACATCTTAAATTAAAATTTTAGACACACAATAAAAAAATATTTATGTGTGTTATTTAAACTCCACCACATAAAAGTGTTGAGAACTCAATCAGAGCAGTCTCCACTGGGATCAAAATTAGTAAGAACGTTGCTCAACACGAAGAATGACATGGAGCACTCGTTTTAGAACTGGTTTCCACTGAAAAAGAGACATTAAAGACCCACCTAAAAATCTCCTATCGGCCCAAAATAGGGAAAGTAAGTATAGGATGGATTTTTAAGGTAGATCTCACGTCTAAAATAAGATGGAGGCACACTTTGGGACGGTGTGTGATGGTCTTATGTCAGGAATACAGTGTAGAAAGCCGTTCTGGTATTAGTCTCTGTCATTGGACGATGTTGAATGTCCTTCTGAAAATTTTGGAATAGTGTTGGGCCCAATTTGAGTCAGTCTCCACAAGAAGAACGGTGTTGAGTCCTCTTTAATAATTCCAAAAATCAAGCCTCGCCTGAAGAAGACACGAAAAGCTGTCGAAACGTCGCGTGATACAGGCTTACAGACCAAGTCTTCTCTCGAACACCAGCATAACATCATCTGGAAACCTTTATTGTGGATGGTGATTGAAGTAGATCCATTTAGATCCTCTCACCTGAACACAAACCCTAACCCCAACGTCACAAACCCTGCAAAAAGCAGCCCTAAGCTCACTAACCACAAATGTGGATTTATTTACCAAAAAGGGAATTAGTGTGAGTGCTTGTGCATACTATTTTGGGCTTTTGGTGTGATAATGGGAACTTACCTGAGGCGGCCAGTTGAACGATGGCCAGTGCTTCCAAGTTGGACCTTGGGTCTGGCTTTGGCCTAACTCTAACCTAACCTAGCGAGTGCCTCGCTCTCTGGACCTTGAAAAGTGTGGTTTGCATTATTGTGCTAATAGTCTCATTATAGTATTACAAGTAAAATGCAAAAATATGCTTCTTAAAATTTTATTTGACGTTGGAAAATAGAAAGAGAGAAGCCACGCCCTTCTCAGATATATAAAGACCCACACAGATGGACACTGAGACAGAGGAAAATTATTAGCTCCACCAAACACAGTGTGTAGAGCGTGTAAAATTATTAAAGAGGTTTTACATCTTAAATTAAAATTTTAGACACACAATAAAAAAATATTTATGTGTGTTATTTAAACTCCACCACATAAAAGTGTTGAGAACTCAATCAGAGCAGTCTCCACTGGGATCAAAATTAGTAAGAACGTTGCTCAACACGAAGAATGACATGGAGCACTCGTTTTAGAACTGGTTTCCACTGAAAAAGAGACATTAAAGACCCACCTAAAAATCTCCTATCGGCCCAAAATAGGGAAAGTAAGTATAGGATGGATTTTTAAGGTAGATCTCACGTCTAAAATAAGATGGAGGCACACTTTGGGACGGTGTGTGATGGTCTTATGTCAGGAATACAGTGTAGAAAGCCGTTCTGGTATTAGTCTCTGTCATTGGACGATGTTGAATGTCCTTCTGAAAATTTTGGAATAGTGTTGGGCCCAATTTGAGTCAGTCTCCACAAGAAGAACGGTGTTGAGTCCTCTTTAATAATTCCAAAAATCAAGCCTCGCCTGAAGAAGACACGAAAAGCTGTCGAAACGTCGCGTGATACAGGCTTACAGACCAAGTCTTCTCTCGAACACCAGCATAACATCATCTGGAAACCTTTATTGTGGATGGTGATTGAAGTAGATCCATTTAGATCCTCTCACCTGAACACAAACCCTAACCCCAACGTCACAAACCCTGCAAAAAGCAGCCCTAAGCTCACTAACCACAAATGTGGATTTATTTACCAAAAAGGGAATTAGTGTGAGTGCTTGTGCATACTATTTTGGGCTTTTGGTGTGATAATGGGAACTTACCTGAGGCGGCCAGTTGAACGATGGCCAGTGCTTCCAAGTTGGACCTTGGGTCTGGCTTTGGCCTAACTCTAACCTAACCCTAACCTAACCCTAACCCACCCTAACCTAACCTAACCTAACCTAACCTAACCCTACACACCAGCATAACATCATCTGGAAACCTTTATTGTGGATGGTGATTGAAGTAGATCCATTTAGATCCTCTCACCTGAACACAAACCCTAACCCCAACGTCACAAACCCTGCAAAAAGCAGCCCTAAGCTCACTAACCACCAAGGTGGATTTATTTTCCAAAAAGTAGGATATTGTGAGTGCTTGTGCATACTATTTTGGGCTGTTGGTGTGATAATGGGAACTTACCTGAGGCGGCCAGTTGAACGATGGCCAGTGCTTTCCAAGTTGGACCTTGGGTCTGGCTTTGGCCTAACTCTAACCTAACCTAGCGAGTGCCTCGCTCTCTGGACCTTGAAAAGTGTGGTTTGCATTATTGTGCTAATAGTTTCATTATAGTATTACAAGTAAAATGCAAAAATATGCTTCTTAAAATTTTATTTGACGTTGGAAAATAGAAAGAGAGAAGCCACGCCCTTCTCAGATATATAAAGACCCACACAGATGGACACTGAGACAGAGGAAAATTATTAGCTCCACCAAACACAGTGTGTAGAGCGTGTAAAATTATTAAAGAGGTTTTACATCTTAAATTAAAATTTTAGACACACAATAAAAAAATATTTATGTGTGTTATTTAAACTCCACCACATAAAAGTGTTGAGAACTCAATCAGAGCAGTCTCCACTGGGATCAAAATTAGTAAGAACGTTGCTCAACACGAAGAATGACATGGAGCACTCGTTTTAGAACTGGTTTCCACTGAAAAAGAGACATTAAAGACCCACCTAAAAATCTCCTATCGGCCCAAAATAGGGAAAGTAAGTATAGGATGGATTTTTAAGGTAGATCTCACGTCTAAAATAAGATGGAGGCACACTTTGGGACGGTGTGTGATGGTCTTATGTCAGGAATACAGTGTAGAAAGCCGTTCTGGTATTAGTCTCTGTCATTGGACGATGTTGAATGTCCTTCTGAAAATTTTGGAATAGTGTTGGGCCCAATTTGAGTCAGTCTCCACAAGAAGAACGGTGTTGAGTCCTCTTTAATAATTCCAAAAATCAAGCCTCGCCTGAAGAAGACACGAAAAGCTGTCGAAACGTCGCGTGATACAGGCTTACAGACCAAGTCTTCTCTCGAACACCAGCATAACATCATCTGGAAACCTTTATTGTGGATGGTGATTGAAGTAGATCCATTTAGATCCTCTCACCTGAACACAAACCCTAACCCCAACGTCACAAACCCTGCAAAAAGCAGCCCTAAGCTCACTAACCACAAATGTGGATTTATTTACCAAAAAGGGAATTAGTGTGAGTGCTTGTGCATACTATTTTGGGCTTTTGGTGTGATAATGGGAACTTACCTGAGGCGGCCAGTTGAACGATGGCCAGTGCTTCCAAGTTGGACCTTGGGTCTGGCTTTGGCCTAACTCTAACCTAACCCTAACCTAACCCTAACCCACCCTAACCTAACCTAACCTAACCTAACCTAACCCTACACACCAGCATAACATCATCTGGAAACCTTTATTGTGGATGGTGATTGAAGTAGATCCATTTAGATCCTCTCACCTGAACACAAACCCTAACCCCAACGTCACAAACCCTGCAAAAAGCAGCCCTAAGCTCACTAACCACCAAGGTGGATTTATTTTCCAAAAAGTAGGATATTGTGAGTGCTTGTGCATACTATTTTGGGCTGTTGGTGTGATAATGGGAACTTACCTGAGGCGGCCAGTTGAACGATGGCCAGTGCTTTCCAAGTTGGACCTTGGGTCTGGCTTTGGCCTAACTCTAACCTAACCTAGCGAGTGCCTCGCTCTCTGGACCTTGAAAAGTGTGGTTTGCATTATTGTGCTAATAGTTTCATTATAGTATTACAAGTAAAATGCAAAAATATGCTTCTTAAAATTTTATTTGACGTTGGAAAATAGAAAGAGAGAAGCCACGCCCTTCTCAGATATATAAAGACCCACACAGATGGACACTGAGACAGAGGAAAATTATTAGCTCCACCAAACACAGTGTGTAGAGCGTGTAAAATTATTAAAGAGGTTTTACAGCTAAAATTAAAATTTTAGACACACAATAAAAAAATATTTATGTGTGTTATTTAAACTCCACCACATAAGAGTGTCGAGAACTCATTCAGAGCAGTCTCCACTGGGATCAAAATTAGTAAGAACGTTGCTCAACACGAAGAATGACATGGAGCACTCGTTTTAGAACTGGTTTCCACTGAAAAAGAGACATTAAAGACCCACCTAAAAATCTCCTATCGGCCCAAAATAGGGAAAGTAAGTATAGGATGGATTTTTAAGGGAGATCTCACGTCTAAAATAAGATGGAGGCACACTTTGGGACGGTGTGTGATGGTCTTATGTCAGGAACACAGTGTAGAAAACCGTTCTGGTATTAGTCTCTGTCATTGGACGATGTTGGATGTCCTTCTGAAAATTTTGGAATAGTGTTGGGCCCAATTTGAGTCAGTCTCCACAAGAAGAACGGTGTTGAGTCCTCTTTAATAATTCTAAAAATCAAGCCTCGCCTGAAGAAGACACGAAAAGCTGTCGAAACGTCGCGTGATACAGGCTTACAGACCAAGTCTTCTCTCGAACACCAGCATAACATCATCTGGAAACCTTTATTGTGGATGGTGATTGAAGTAGATCCATTTAGATCCTCTCACCTGAACACAAACCCTAACCCCAACGTCACAAACCCTGCAAAAAGCAGCCCTAAGCTCACTAACCACCAAGGTGGATTTATTTTCCAAAAAGTAGGATATTGTGAGTGCTTGTGCATACTATTTTGGGCTGTTGGTGTGATAATGGGAACTTACCTGAGGCGGCCAGTTGAACGATGGCCAGTGCTTTCCAAGTTGGACCTTGGGTCTGGCTTTGGCCTAACTCTAACCTAACCTAGCGAGTGCCTCGCTCTCTGGACCTTGAAAAGTGTGGTTTGCATTATTGTGCTAATAGTTTCATTATAGTATTACAAGTAAAATGCAAAAATATGCTTCTTAAAATTTTATTTGACGTTGGAAAATAGAAAGAGAGAAGCCACGCCCTTCTCAGATATATAAAGACCCACACAGATGGACACTGAGACAGAGGAAAATTATTAGCTCCACCAAACACAGTGTGTAGAGCGTGTAAAATTATTAAAGAGGTTTTACAGCTAAAATTAAAATTTTAGACACACAATAAAAAAATATTTATGTGTGTTATTTAAACTCCACCACATAAGAGTGTCGAGAACTCATTCAGAGCAGTCTCCACTGGGATCAAAATTAGTAAGAACGTTGCTCAACACGAAGAATGACATGGAGCACTCGTTTTAGAACTGGTTTCCACTGAAAAAGAGACATTAAAGACCCACCTAAAAATCTCCTATCGGCCCAAAATAGGGAAAGTAAGTATAGGATGGATTTTTAAGGTAGATCTCACGTCTAAAATAAGATGGAGGCACACTTTGGGACGGTGTGTGATGGTCTTATGTCAGGAATACAGTGTAGAAAGCCGTTCTGGTATTAGTCTCTGTCATTGGACGATGTTGAATGTCCTTCTGAAAATTTTGGAATAGTGTTGGGCCCAATTTGAGTCAGTCTCCACAAGAAGAACGGTGTTGAGTCCTCTTTAATAATTCCAAAAATCAAGCCTCGCCTGAAGAAGACACGAAAAGCTGTCGAAACGTCGCGTGATACAGGCTTACAGACCAAGTCTTCTCTCGAACACCAGCATAACATCATCTGGAAACCTTTATTGTGGATGGTGATTGAAGTAGATCCATTTAGATCCTCTCACCTGAACACAAACCCTAACCCCAACGTCACAAACCCTGCAAAAAGCAGCCCTAAGCTCACTAACCACAAATGTGGATTTATTTACCAAAAAGGGAATTAGTGTGAGTGCTTGTGCATACTATTTTGGGCTTTTGGTGTGATAATGGGAACTTACCTGAGGCGGCCAGTTGAACGATGGCCAGTGCTTCCAAGTTGGACCTTGGGTCTGGCTTTGGCCTAACTCTAACCTAACCCTAACCTAACCCTAACCCACCCTAACCTAACCTAACCTAACCTAACCTAACCCTACACACCAGCATAACATCATCTGGAAACCTTTATTGTGGATGGTGATTGAAGTAGATCCATTTAGATCCTCTCACCTGAACACAAACCCTAACCCCAACGTCACAAACCCTGCAAAAAGCAGCCCTAAGCTCACTAACCACCAAGGTGGATTTATTTTCCAAAAAGTAGGATATTGTGAGTGCTTGTGCATACTATTTTGGGCTGTTGGTGTGATAATGGGAACTTACCTGAGGCGGCCAGTTGAACGATGGCCAGTGCTTTCCAAGTTGGACCTTGGGTCTGGCTTTGGCCTAACTCTAACCTAACCTAGCGAGTGCCTCGCTCTCTGGACCTTGAAAAGTGTGGTTTGCATTATTGTGCTAATAGTTTCATTATAGTATTACAAGTAAAATGCAAAAATATGCTTCTTAAAATTTTATTTGACGTTGGAAAATAGAAAGAGAGAAGCCACGCCCTTCTCAGATATATAAAGACCCACACAGATGGACACTGAGACAGAGGAAAATTATTAGCTCCACCAAACACAGTGTGTAGAGCGTGTAAAATTATTAAAGAGGTTTTACAGCTAAAATTAAAATTTTAGACACACAATAAAAAAATATTTATGTGTGTTATTTAAACTCCACCACATAAGAGTGTCGAGAACTCATTCAGAGCAGTCTCCACTGGGATCAAAATTAGTAAGAACGTTGCTCAACACGAAGAATGACATGGAGCACTCGTTTTAGAACTGGTTTCCACTGAAAAAGAGACATTAAAGACCCACCTAAAAATCTCCTATCGGCCCAAAATAGGGAAAGTAAGTATAGGATGGATTTTTAAGGGAGATCTCACGTCTAAAATAAGATGGAGGCACACTTTGGGACGGTGTGTGATGGTCTTATGTCAGGAACACAGTGTAGAAAACCGTTCTGGTATTAGTCTCTGTCATTGGACGATGTTGGATGTCCTTCTGAAAATTTTGGAATAGTGTTGGGCCCAATTTGAGTCAGTCTCCACAAGAAGAACGGTGTTGAGTCCTCTTTAATAATTCTAAAAATCAAGCCTCGCCTGAAGAAGACACGAAAAGCTGTCGAAACGTCGCGTGATACAGGCTTACAGACCAAGTCTTCTCTCGAACACCAGCATAACATCATCTGGAAACCTTTATTGTGGATGGTGATTGAAGTAGATCCATTTAGATCCTCTCACCTGAACACAAACCCTAACCCCAACGTCACAAACCCTGCAAAAAGCAGCCCTAAGCTCACTAACCACCAAGGTGGATTTATTTTCCAAAAAGTAGGATATTGTGAGTGCTTGTGCATACTATTTTGGGCTGTTGGTGTGATAATGGGAACTTACCTGAGGCAGCCAGTTGAACGATGGCCAGTGCTTTCCAAGTTGGACCTTGGGTCTGGCTTTGGCCTAACTCTAACCTAACCTAGCGAGTGCCTCGCTCTCTGGACCTTGAAAAGTGTGGTTTGCATTATTGTGCTAATAGTTTCATTATAGTATTACAAGTAAAATGCAAAAATATGCTTCTTAAAATTTTATTTGACGTTGGAAAATAGAAAGAGAGAAGCCACGCCCTTCTCAGATATATAAAGACCCACACAGATGGACACTGAGACAGAGGAAAATTATTAGCTCCACCAAACACAGTGTGTAGAGCGTGTAAAATTATTAAAGAGGTTTTACAGCTAAAATTAAAATTTTAGACACACAATAAAAAAATATTTATGTGTGTTATTTAAACTCCACCACATAAGAGTGTCGAGAACTCATTCAGAGCAGTCTCCACTGGGATCAAAATTAGTAAGAACGTTGCTCAACACGAAGAATGACATGGAGCACTCGTTTTAGAACTGGTTTCCACTGAAAAAGAGACATTAAAGACCCACCTAAAAATCTCCTATCGGCCCAAAATAGGGAAAGTAAGTATAGGATGGATTTTTAAGGTAGATCTCACGTCTAAAATAAGATGGAGGCACACTTTGGGACGGTGTGTGATGGTCTTATGTCAGGAATACAGTGTAGAAAGCCGTTCTGGTATTAGTCTCTGTCATTGGACGATGTTGAATGTCCTTCTGAAAATTTTGGAATAGTGTTGGGCCCAATTTGAGTCAGTCTCCACAAGAAGAACGGTGTTGAGTCCTCTTTAATAATTCCAAAAATCAAGCCTCGCCTGAAGAAGACACGAAAAGCTGTCGAAACGTCGCGTGATACAGGCTTACAGACCAAGTCTTCTCTCGAACACCAGCATAACATCATCTGGAAACCTTTATTGTGGATGGTGATTGAAGTAGATCCATTTAGATCCTCTCACCTGAACACAAACCCTAACCCCAACGTCACAAACCCTGCAAAAAGCAGCCCTAAGCTCACTAACCACAAATGTGGATTTATTTACCAAAAAGGGAATTAGTGTGAGTGCTTGTGCATACTATTTTGGGCTTTTGGTGTGATAATGGGAACTTACCTGAGGCGGCCAGTTGAACGATGGCCAGTGCTTCCAAGTTGGACCTTGGGTCTGGCTTTGGCCTAACTCTAACCTAACCCTAACCTAACCCTAACCCACCCTAACCTAACCTAACCTAACCTAACCTAACCTAACCCTACACACCAGCATAACATCATCTGGAAACCTTTATTGTGGATGGTGATTGAAGTAGATCCATTTAGATCCTCTCACCTGAACACAAACCCTAACCCCAACGTCACAAACCCTGCAAAAAGCAGCCCTAAGCTCACTAACCACCAAGGTGGATTTATTTTCCAAAAAGTAGGATATTGTGAGTGCTTGTGCATACTATTTTGGGCTGTTGGTGTGATAATGGGAACTTACCTGAGGCGGCCAGTTGAACGATGGCCAGTGCTTTCCAAGTTGGACCTTGGGTCTGGCTTTGGCCTAACTCTAACCTAACCTAGCGAGTGCCTCGCTCTCTGGACCTTGAAAAGTGTGGTTTGCATTATTGTGCTAATAGTTTCATTATAGTATTACAAGTAAAATGCAAAAATATGCTTCTTAAAATTTTATTTGACGTTGGAAAATAGAAAGAGAGAAGCCACGCCCTTCTCAGATATATAAAGACCCACACAGATGGACACTGAGACAGAGGAAAATTATTAGCTCCACCAAACACAGTGTGTAGAGCGTGTAAAATTATTAAAGAGGTTTTACATCTTAAATTAAAATTTTAGACACACAATAAAAAAATATTTATGTGTGTTATTTAAACTCCACCACATAAAAGTGTTGAGAACTCAATCAGAGCAGTCTCCACTGGGATCAAAATTAGTAAGAACGTTGCTCAACACGAAGAATGACATGGAGCACTCGTTTTAGAACTGGTTTCCACTGAAAAAGAGACATTAAAGACCCACCTAAAAATCTCCTATCGGCCCAAAATAGGGAAAGTAAGTATAGGATGGATTTTTAAGGTAGATCTCACGTCTAAAATAAGATGGAGGCACACTTTGGGACGGTGTGTGATGGTCTTATGTCAGGAATACAGTGTAGAAAGCCGTTCTGGTATTAGTCTCTGTCATTGGACGATGTTGAATGTCCTTCTGAAAATTTTGGAATAGTGTTGGGCCCAATTTGAGTCAGTCTCCACAAGAAGAACGGTGTTGAGTCCTCTTTAATAATTCCAAAAATCAAGCCTCGCCTGAAGAAGACACGAAAAGCTGTCGAAACGTCGCGTGATACAGGCTTACAGACCAAGTCTTCTCTCGAACACCAGCATAACATCATCTGGAAACCTTTATTGTGGATGGTGATTGAAGTAGATCCATTTAGATCCTCTCACCTGAACACAAACCCTAACCCCAACGTCACAAACCCTGCAAAAAGCAGCCCTAAGCTCACTAACCACAAATGTGGATTTATTTACCAAAAAGGGAATTAGTGTGAGTGCTTGTGCATACTATTTTGGGCTTTTGGTGTGATAATGGGAACTTACCTGAGGCGGCCAGTTGAACGATGGCCAGTGCTTCCAAGTTGGACCTTGGGTCTGGCTTTGGCCTAACTCTAACCTAACCTAGCGAGTGCCTCGCTCTCTGGACCTTGAAAAGTGTGGTTTGCATTATTGTGCTAATAGTCTCATTATAGTATTACAAGTAAAATGCAAAAATATGCTTCTTAAAATTTTATTTGACGTTGGAAAATAGAAAGAGAGAAGCCACGCCCTTCTCAGATATATAAAGACCCACACAGATGGACACTGAGACAGAGGAAAATTATTAGCTCCACCAAACACAGTGTGTAGAGCGTGTAAAATTATTAAAGAGGTTTTACATCTTAAATTAAAATTTTAGACACACAATAAAAAAATATTTATGTGTGTTATTTAAACTCCACCACATAAAAGTGTTGAGAACTCAATCAGAGCAGTCTCCACTGGGATCAAAATTAGTAAGAACGTTGCTCAACACGAAGAATGACATGGAGCACTCGTTTTAGAACTGGTTTCCACTGAAAAAGAGACATTAAAGACCCACCTAAAAATCTCCTATCGGCCCAAAATAGGGAAAGTAAGTATAGGATGGATTTTTAAGGTAGATCTCACGTCTAAAATAAGATGGAGGCACACTTTGGGACGGTGTGTGATGGTCTTATGTCAGGAATACAGTGTAGAAAGCCGTTCTGGTATTAGTCTCTGTCATTGGACGATGTTGAATGTCCTTCTGAAAATTTTGGAATAGTGTTGGGCCCAATTTGAGTCAGTCTCCACAAGAAGAACGGTGTTGAGTCCTCTTTAATAATTCCAAAAATCAAGCCTCGCCTGAAGAAGACACGAAAAGCTGTCGAAACGTCGCGTGATACAGGCTTACAGACCAAGTCTTCTCTCGAACACCAGCATAACATCATCTGGAAACCTTTATTGTGGATGGTGATTGAAGTAGATCCATTTAGATCCTCTCACCTGAACACAAACCCTAACCCCAACGTCACAAACCCTGCAAAAAGCAGCCCTAAGCTCACTAACCACAAATGTGGATTTATTTACCAAAAAGGGAATTAGTGTGAGTGCTTGTGCATACTATTTTGGGCTTTTGGTGTGATAATGGGAACTTACCTGAGGCGGCCAGTTGAACGATGGCCAGTGCTTCCAAGTTGGACCTTGGGTCTGGCTTTGGCCTAACTCTAACCTAACCTAGCGAGTGCCTCGCTCTCTGGACCTTGAAAAGTGTGGTTTGCATTATTGTGCTAATAGTCTCATTATAGTATTACAAGTAAAATGCAAAAATATGCTTCTTAAAATTTTATTTGACGTTGGAAAATAGAAAGAGAGAAGCCACGCCCTTCTCAGATATATAAAGACCCACACAGATGGACACTGAGACAGAGGAAAATTATTAGCTCCACCAAACACAGTGTGTAGAGCGTGTAAAATTATTAAAGAGGTTTTACATCTTAAATTAAAATTTTAGACACACAATAAAAAAATATTTATGTGTGTTATTTAAACTCCACCACATAAAAGTGTTGAGAACTCAATCAGAGCAGTCTCCACTGGGATCAAAATTAGTAAGAACGTTGCTCAACACGAAGAATGACATGGAGCACTCGTTTTAGAACTGGTTTCCACTGAAAAAGAGACATTAAAGACCCACCTAAAAATCTCCTATCGGCCCAAAATAGGGAAAGTAAGTATAGGATGGATTTTTAAGGTAGATCTCACGTCTAAAATAAGATGGAGGCACACTTTGGGACGGTGTGTGATGGTCTTATGTCAGGAATACAGTGTAGAAAGCCGTTCTGGTATTAGTCTCTGTCATTGGACGATGTTGAATGTCCTTCTGAAAATTTTGGAATAGTGTTGGGCCCAATTTGAGTCAGTCTCCACAAGAAGAACGGTGTTGAGTCCTCTTTAATAATTCCAAAAATCAAGCCTCGCCTGAAGAAGACACGAAAAGCTGTCGAAACGTCGCGTGATACAGGCTTACAGACCAAGTCTTCTCTCGAACACCAGCATAACATCATCTGGAAACCTTTATTGTGGATGGTGATTGAAGTAGATCCATTTAGATCCTCTCACCTGAACACAAACCCTAACCCCAACGTCACAAACCCTGCAAAAAGCAGCCCTAAGCTCACTAACCACAAATGTGGATTTATTTACCAAAAAGGGAATTAGTGTGAGTGCTTGTGCATACTATTTTGGGCTTTTGGTGTGATAATGGGAACTTACCTGAGGCGGCCAGTTGAACGATGGCCAGTGCTTCCAAGTTGGACCTTGGGTCTGGCTTTGGCCTAACTCTAACCTAACCCTAACCTAACCCTAACCCACCCTAACCTAACCTAACCTAACCTAACCTAACCTAACCCTACACACCAGCATAACATCATCTGGAAACCTTTATTGTGGATGGTGATTGAAGTAGATCCATTTAGATCCTCTCACCTGAACACAAACCCTAACCCCAACGTCACAAACCCTGCAAAAAGCAGCCCTAAGCTCACTAACCACCAAGGTGGATTTATTTTCCAAAAAGTAGGATATTGTGAGTGCTTGTGCATACTATTTTGGGCTGTTGGTGTGATAATGGGAACTTACCTGAGGCGGCCAGTTGAACGATGGCCAGTGCTTTCCAAGTTGGACCTTGGGTCTGGCTTTGGCCTAACTCTAACCTAACCTAGCGAGTGCCTCGCTCTCTGGACCTTGAAAAGTGTGGTTTGCATTATTGTGCTAATAGTTTCATTATAGTATTACAAGTAAAATGCAAAAATATGCTTCTTAAAATTTTATTTGACGTTGGAAAATAGAAAGAGAGAAGCCACGCCCTTCTCAGATATATAAAGACCCACACAGATGGACACTGAGACAGAGGAAAATTATTAGCTCCACCAAACACAGTGTGTAGAGCGTGTAAAATTATTAAAGAGGTTTTACAGCTAAAATTAAAATTTTAGACACACAATAAAAAAATATTTATGTGTGTTATTTAAACTCCACCACATAAGAGTGTCGAGAACTCATTCAGAGCAGTCTCCACTGGGATCAAAATTAGTAAGAACGTTGCTCAACACGAAGAATGACATGGAGCACTCGTTTTAGAACTGGTTTCCACTGAAAAAGAGACATTAAAGACCCACCTAAAAATCTCCTATCGGCCCAAAATAGGGAAAGTAAGTATAGGATGGATTTTTAAGGGAGATCTCACGTCTAAAATAAGATGGAGGCACACTTTGGGACGGTGTGTGATGGTCTTATGTCAGGAACACAGTGTAGAAAACCGTTCTGGTATTAGTCTCTGTCATTGGACGATGTTGGATGTCCTTCTGAAAATTTTGGAATAGTGTTGGGCCCAATTTGAGTCAGTCTCCACAAGAAGAACGGTGTTGAGTCCTCTTTAATAATTCTAAAAATCAAGCCTCGCCTGAAGAAGACACGAAAAGCTGTCGAAACGTCGCGTGATACAGGCTTACAGACCAAGTCTTCTCTCGAACACCAGCATAACATCATCTGGAAACCTTTATTGTGGATGGTGATTGAAGTAGATCCATTTAGATCCTCTCACCTGAACACAAACCCTAACCCCAACGTCACAAACCCTGCAAAAAGCAGCCCTAAGCTCACTAACCACCAAGGTGGATTTATTTTCCAAAAAGTAGGATATTGTGAGTGCTTGTGCATACTATTTTGGGCTGTTGGTGTGATAATGGGAACTTACCTGAGGCGGCCAGTTGAACGATGGCCAGTGCTTTCCAAGTTGGACCTTGGGTCTGGCTTTGGCCTAACTCTAACCTAACCTAGCGAGTGCCTCGCTCTCTGGACCTTGAAAAGTGTGGTTTGCATTATTGTGCTAATAGTTTCATTATAGTATTACAAGTAAAATGCAAAAATATGCTTCTTAAAATTTTATTTGACGTTGGAAAATAGAAAGAGAGAAGCCACGCCCTTCTCAGATATATAAAGACCCACACAGATGGACACTGAGACAGAGGAAAATTATTAGCTCCACCAAACACAGTGTGTAGAGCGTGTAAAATTATTAAAGAGGTTTTACAGCTAAAATTAAAATTTTAGACACACAATAAAAAAATATTTATGTGTGTTATTTAAACTCCACCACATAAGAGTGTCGAGAACTCATTCAGAGCAGTCTCCACTGGGATCAAAATTAGTAAGAACGTTGCTCAACACGAAGAATGACATGGAGCACTCGTTTTAGAACTGGTTTCCACTGAAAAAGAGACATTAAAGACCCACCTAAAAATCTCCTATCGGCCCAAAATAGGGAAAGTAAGTATAGGATGGATTTTTAAGGTAGATCTCACGTCTAAAATAAGATGGAGGCACACTTTGGGACGGTGTGTGATGGTCTTATGTCAGGAATACAGTGTAGAAAGCCGTTCTGGTATTAGTCTCTGTCATTGGACGATGTTGAATGTCCTTCTGAAAATTTTGGAATAGTGTTGGGCCCAATTTGAGTCAGTCTCCACAAGAAGAACGGTGTTGAGTCCTCTTTAATAATTCCAAAAATCAAGCCTCGCCTGAAGAAGACACGAAAAGCTGTCGAAACGTCGCGTGATACAGGCTTACAGACCAAGTCTTCTCTCGAACACCAGCATAACATCATCTGGAAACCTTTATTGTGGATGGTGATTGAAGTAGATCCATTTAGATCCTCTCACCTGAACACAAACCCTAACCCCAACGTCACAAACCCTGCAAAAAGCAGCCCTAAGCTCACTAACCACAAATGTGGATTTATTTACCAAAAAGGGAATTAGTGTGAGTGCTTGTGCATACTATTTTGGGCTTTTGGTGTGATAATGGGAACTTACCTGAGGCGGCCAGTTGAACGATGGCCAGTGCTTCCAAGTTGGACCTTGGGTCTGGCTTTGGCCTAACTCTAACCTAACCCTAACCTAACCCTAACCCACCCTAACCTAACCTAACCTAACCTAACCTAACCCTACACACCAGCATAACATCATCTGGAAACCTTTATTGTGGATGGTGATTGAAGTAGATCCATTTAGATCCTCTCACCTGAACACAAACCCTAACCCCAACGTCACAAACCCTGCAAAAAGCAGCCCTAAGCTCACTAACCACCAAGGTGGATTTATTTTCCAAAAAGTAGGATATTGTGAGTGCTTGTGCATACTATTTTGGGCTGTTGGTGTGATAATGGGAACTTACCTGAGGCGGCCAGTTGAACGATGGCCAGTGCTTTCCAAGTTGGACCTTGGGTCTGGCTTTGGCCTAACTCTAACCTAACCTAGCGAGTGCCTCGCTCTCTGGACCTTGAAAAGTGTGGTTTGCATTATTGTGCTAATAGTTTCATTATAGTATTACAAGTAAAATGCAAAAATATGCTTCTTAAAATTTTATTTGACGTTGGAAAATAGAAAGAGAGAAGCCACGCCCTTCTCAGATATATAAAGACCCACACAGATGGACACTGAGACAGAGGAAAATTATTAGCTCCACCAAACACAGTGTGTAGAGCGTGTAAAATTATTAAAGAGGTTTTACAGCTAAAATTAAAATTTTAGACACACAATAAAAAAATATTTATGTGTGTTATTTAAACTCCACCACATAAGAGTGTCGAGAACTCATTCAGAGCAGTCTCCACTGGGATCAAAATTAGTAAGAACGTTGCTCAACACGAAGAATGACATGGAGCACTCGTTTTAGAACTGGTTTCCACTGAAAAAGAGACATTAAAGACCCACCTAAAAATCTCCTATCGGCCCAAAATAGGGAAAGTAAGTATAGGATGGATTTTTAAGGGAGATCTCACGTCTAAAATAAGATGGAGGCACACTTTGGGACGGTGTGTGATGGTCTTATGTCAGGAACACAGTGTAGAAAACCGTTCTGGTATTAGTCTCTGTCATTGGACGATGTTGGATGTCCTTCTGAAAATTTTGGAATAGTGTTGGGCCCAATTTGAGTCAGTCTCCACAAGAAGAACGGTGTTGAGTCCTCTTTAATAATTCTAAAAATCAAGCCTCGCCTGAAGAAGACACGAAAAGCTGTCGAAACGTCGCGTGATACAGGCTTACAGACCAAGTCTTCTCTCGAACACCAGCATAACATCATCTGGAAACCTTTATTGTGGATGGTGATTGAAGTAGATCCATTTAGATCCTCTCACCTGAACACAAACCCTAACCCCAACGTCACAAACCCTGCAAAAAGCAGCCCTAAGCTCACTAACCACCAAGGTGGATTTATTTTCCAAAAAGTAGGATATTGTGAGTGCTTGTGCATACTATTTTGGGCTGTTGGTGTGATAATGGGAACTTACCTGAGGCAGCCAGTTGAACGATGGCCAGTGCTTTCCAAGTTGGACCTTGGGTCTGGCTTTGGCCTAACTCTAACCTAACCTAGCGAGTGCCTCGCTCTCTGGACCTTGAAAAGTGTGGTTTGCATTATTGTGCTAATAGTTTCATTATAGTATTACAAGTAAAATGCAAAAATATGCTTCTTAAAATTTTATTTGACGTTGGAAAATAGAAAGAGAGAAGCCACGCCCTTCTCAGATATATAAAGACCCACACAGATGGACACTGAGACAGAGGAAAATTATTAGCTCCACCAAACACAGTGTGTAGAGCGTGTAAAATTATTAAAGAGGTTTTACAGCTAAAATTAAAATTTTAGACACACAATAAAAAAATATTTATGTGTGTTATTTAAACTCCACCACATAAGAGTGTCGAGAACTCATTCAGAGCAGTCTCCACTGGGATCAAAATTAGTAAGAACGTTGCTCAACACGAAGAATGACATGGAGCACTCGTTTTAGAACTGGTTTCCACTGAAAAAGAGACATTAAAGACCCACCTAAAAATCTCCTATCGGCCCAAAATAGGGAAAGTAAGTATAGGATGGATTTTTAAGGTAGATCTCACGTCTAAAATAAGATGGAGGCACACTTTGGGACGGTGTGTGATGGTCTTATGTCAGGAATACAGTGTAGAAAGCCGTTCTGGTATTAGTCTCTGTCATTGGACGATGTTGAATGTCCTTCTGAAAATTTTGGAATAGTGTTGGGCCCAATTTGAGTCAGTCTCCACAAGAAGAACGGTGTTGAGTCCTCTTTAATAATTCCAAAAATCAAGCCTCGCCTGAAGAAGACACGAAAAGCTGTCGAAACGTCGCGTGATACAGGCTTACAGACCAAGTCTTCTCTCGAACACCAGCATAACATCATCTGGAAACCTTTATTGTGGATGGTGATTGAAGTAGATCCATTTAGATCCTCTCACCTGAACACAAACCCTAACCCCAACGTCACAAACCCTGCAAAAAGCAGCCCTAAGCTCACTAACCACAAATGTGGATTTATTTACCAAAAAGGGAATTAGTGTGAGTGCTTGTGCATACTATTTTGGGCTTTTGGTGTGATAATGGGAACTTACCTGAGGCGGCCAGTTGAACGATGGCCAGTGCTTCCAAGTTGGACCTTGGGTCTGGCTTTGGCCTAACTCTAACCTAACCCTAACCTAACCCTAACCCACCCTAACCTAACCTAACCTAACCTAACCTAACCTAACCCTACACACCAGCATAACATCATCTGGAAACCTTTATTGTGGATGGTGATTGAAGTAGATCCATTTAGATCCTCTCACCTGAACACAAACCCTAACCCCAACGTCACAAACCCTGCAAAAAGCAGCCCTAAGCTCACTAACCACCAAGGTGGATTTATTTTCCAAAAAGTAGGATATTGTGAGTGCTTGTGCATACTATTTTGGGCTGTTGGTGTGATAATGGGAACTTACCTGAGGCGGCCAGTTGAACGATGGCCAGTGCTTTCCAAGTTGGACCTTGGGTCTGGCTTTGGCCTAACTCTAACCTAACCTAGCGAGTGCCTCGCTCTCTGGACCTTGAAAAGTGTGGTTTGCATTATTGTGCTAATAGTTTCATTATAGTATTACAAGTAAAATGCAAAAATATGCTTCTTAAAATTTTATTTGACGTTGGAAAATAGAAAGAGAGAAGCCACGCCCTTCTCAGATATATAAAGACCCACACAGATGGACACTGAGACAGAGGAAAATTATTAGCTCCACCAAACACAGTGTGTAGAGCGTGTAAAATTATTAAAGAGGTTTTACAGCTAAAATTAAAATTTTAGACACACAATAAAAAAATATTTATGTGTGTTATTTAAACTCCACCACATAAGAGTGTCGAGAACTCATTCAGAGCAGTCTCCACTGGGATCAAAATTAGTAAGAACGTTGCTCAACACGAAGAATGACATGGAGCACTCGTTTTAGAACTGGTTTCCACTGAAAAAGAGACATTAAAGACCCACCTAAAAATCTCCTATCGGCCCAAAATAGGGAAAGTAAGTATAGGATGGATTTTTAAGGGAGATCTCACGTCTAAAATAAGATGGAGGCACACTTTGGGACGGTGTGTGATGGTCTTATGTCAGGAACACAGTGTAGAAAACCGTTCTGGTATTAGTCTCTGTCATTGGACGATGTTGGATGTCCTTCTGAAAATTTTGGAATAGTGTTGGGCCCAATTTGAGTCAGTCTCCACAAGAAGAACGGTGTTGAGTCCTCTTTAATAATTCTAAAAATCAAGCCTCGCCTGAAGAAGACACGAAAAGCTGTCGAAACGTCGCGTGATACAGGCTTACAGACCAAGTCTTCTCTCGAACACCAGCATAACATCATCTGGAAACCTTTATTGTGGATGGTGATTGAAGTAGATCCATTTAGATCCTCTCACCTGAACACAAACCCTAACCCCAACGTCACAAACCCTGCAAAAAGCAGCCCTAAGCTCACTAACCACCAAGGTGGATTTATTTTCCAAAAAGTAGGATATTGTGAGTGCTTGTGCATACTATTTTGGGCTGTTGGTGTGATAATGGGAACTTACCTGAGGCAGCCAGTTGAACGATGGCCAGTGCTTTCCAAGTTGGACCTTGGGTCTGGCTTTGGCCTAACTCTAACCTAACCTAGCGAGTGCCTCGCTCTCTGGACCTTGAAAAGTGTGGTTTGCATTATTGTGCTAATAGTTTCATTATAGTATTACAAGTAAAATGCAAAAATATGCTTCTTAAAATTTTATTTGACGTTGGAAAATAGAAAGAGAGAAGCCACGCCCTTCTCAGATATATAAAGACCCACACAGATGGACACTGAGACAGAGGAAAATTATTAGCTCCACCAAACACAGTGTGTAGAGCGTGTAAAATTATTAAAGAGGTTTTACAGCTAAAATTAAAATTTTAGACACACAATAAAAAAATATTTATGTGTGTTATTTAAACTCCACCACATAAGAGTGTCGAGAACTCATTCAGAGCAGTCTCCACTGGGATCAAAATTAGTAAGAACGTTGCTCAACACGAAGAATGACATGGAGCACTCGTTTTAGAACTGGTTTCCACTGAAAAAGAGACATTAAAGACCCACCTAAAAATCTCCTATCGGCCCAAAATAGGGAAAGTAAGTATAGGATGGATTTTTAAGGTAGATCTCACGTCTAAAATAAGATGGAGGCACACTTTGGGACGGTGTGTGATGGTCTTATGTCAGGAATACAGTGTAGAAAGCCGTTCTGGTATTAGTCTCTGTCATTGGACGATGTTGAATGTCCTTCTGAAAATTTTGGAATAGTGTTGGGCCCAATTTGAGTCAGTCTCCACAAGAAGAACGGTGTTGAGTCCTCTTTAATAATTCCAAAAATCAAGCCTCGCCTGAAGAAGACACGAAAAGCTGTCGAAACGTCGCGTGATACAGGCTTACAGACCAAGTCTTCTCTCGAACACCAGCATAACATCATCTGGAAACCTTTATTGTGGATGGTGATTGAAGTAGATCCATTTAGATCCTCTCACCTGAACACAAACCCTAACCCCAACGTCACAAACCCTGCAAAAAGCAGCCCTAAGCTCACTAACCACAAATGTGGATTTATTTACCAAAAAGGGAATTAGTGTGAGTGCTTGTGCATACTATTTTGGGCTTTTGGTGTGATAATGGGAACTTACCTGAGGCGGCCAGTTGAACGATGGCCAGTGCTTCCAAGTTGGACCTTGGGTCTGGCTTTGGCCTAACTCTAACCTAACCCTAACCTAACCCTAACCCACCCTAACCTAACCTAACCTAACCTAACCTAACCCTACACACCAGCATAACATCATCTGGAAACCTTTATTGTGGATGGTGATTGAAGTAGATCCATTTAGATCCTCTCACCTGAACACAAACCCTAACCCCAACGTCACAAACCCTGCAAAAAGCAGCCCTAAGCTCACTAACCACCAAGGTGGATTTATTTTCCAAAAAGTAGGATATTGTGAGTGCTTGTGCATACTATTTTGGGCTGTTGGTGTGATAATGGGAACTTACCTGAGGCGGCCAGTTGAACGATGGCCAGTGCTTTCCAAGTTGGACCTTGGGTCTGGCTTTGGCCTAACTCTAACCTAACCTAGCGAGTGCCTCGCTCTCTGGACCTTGAAAAGTGTGGTTTGCATTATTGTGCTAATAGTTTCATTATAGTATTACAAGTAAAATGCAAAAATATGCTTCTTAAAATTTTATTTGACGTTGGAAAATAGAAAGAGAGAAGCCACGCCCTTCTCAGATATATAAAGACCCACACAGATGGACACTGAGACAGAGGAAAATTATTAGCTCCACCAAACACAGTGTGTAGAGCGTGTAAAATTATTAAAGAGGTTTTACAGCTAAAATTAAAATTTTAGACACACAATAAAAAAATATTTATGTGTGTTATTTAAACTCCACCACATAAGAGTGTCGAGAACTCATTCAGAGCAGTCTCCACTGGGATCAAAATTAGTAAGAACGTTGCTCAACACGAAGAATGACATGGAGCACTCGTTTTAGAACTGGTTTCCACTGAAAAAGAGACATTAAAGACCCACCTAAAAATCTCCTATCGGCCCAAAATAGGGAAAGTAAGTATAGGATGGATTTTTAAGGGAGATCTCACGTCTAAAATAAGATGGAGGCACACTTTGGGACGGTGTGTGATGGTCTTATGTCAGGAACACAGTGTAGAAAACCGTTCTGGTATTAGTCTCTGTCATTGGACGATGTTGGATGTCCTTCTGAAAATTTTGGAATAGTGTTGGGCCCAATTTGAGTCAGTCTCCACAAGAAGAACGGTGTTGAGTCCTCTTTAATAATTCTAAAAATCAAGCCTCGCCTGAAGAAGACACGAAAAGCTGTCGAAACGTCGCGTGATACAGGCTTACAGACCAAGTCTTCTCTCGAACACCAGCATAACATCATCTGGAAACCTTTATTGTGGATGGTGATTGAAGTAGATCCATTTAGATCCTCTCACCTGAACACAAACCCTAACCCCAACGTCACAAACCCTGCAAAAAGCAGCCCTAAGCTCACTAACCACCAAGGTGGATTTATTTTCCAAAAAGTAGGATATTGTGAGTGCTTGTGCATACTATTTTGGGCTGTTGGTGTGATAATGGGAACTTACCTGAGGCAGCCAGTTGAACGATGGCCAGTGCTTTCCAAGTTGGACCTTGGGTCTGGCTTTGGCCTAACTCTAACCTAACCTAGCGAGTGCCTCGCTCTCTGGACCTTGAAAAGTGTGGTTTGCATTATTGTGCTAATAGTTTCATTATAGTATTACAAGTAAAATGCAAAAATATGCTTCTTATATTTTATTTGACGTTGGAAAATAGAAAGAGAGAAGCCACGCCCTTCTCAGATATATAAAGACCCACACAGATGGACACTGAGACAGAGGAAAATTATTAGCTCCACCAAACACAGTGTGTAGAGCGTGTAAAATTATTAAAGAGGTTTTACAGCTAAAATTAAAATTTTAGACACACAATAAAAAAATATTTATGTGTGTTATTTAAACTCCACCACATAAGAGTGTCGAGAACTCATTCAGAGCAGTCTCCACTGGGATCAAAATTAGTAAGAACGTTGCTCAACACGAAGAATGACATGGAGCACTCGTTTTAGAACTGGTTTCCACTGAAAAAGAGACATTAAAGACCCACCTAAAAATCTCCTATCGGCCCAAAATAGGGAAAGTAAGTATAGGATGGATTTTTAAGGTAGATCTCACGTCTAAAATAAGATGGAGGCACACTTTGGGACGGTGTGTGATGGTCTTATGTCAGGAATACAGTGTAGAAAGCCGTTCTGGTATTAGTCTCTGTCATTGGACGATGTTGAATGTCCTTCTGAAAATTTTGGAATAGTGTTGGGCCCAATTTGAGTCAGTCTCCACAAGAAGAACGGTGTTGAGTCCTCTTTAATAATTCCAAAAATCAAGCCTCGCCTGAAGAAGACACGAAAAGCTGTCGAAACGTCGCGTGATACAGGCTTACAGACCAAGTCTTCTCTCGAACACCAGCATAACATCATCTGGAAACCTTTATTGTGGATGGTGATTGAAGTAGATCCATTTAGATCCTCTCACCTGAACACAAACCCTAACCCCAACGTCACAAACCCTGCAAAAAGCAGCCCTAAGCTCACTAACCACAAATGTGGATTTATTTACCAAAAAGGGAATTAGTGTGAGTGCTTGTGCATACTATTTTGGGCTTTTGGTGTGATAATGGGAACTTACCTGAGGCGGCCAGTTGAACGATGGCCAGTGCTTCCAAGTTGGACCTTGGGTCTGGCTTTGGCCTAACTCTAACCTAACCTAGCGAGTGCCTCGCTCTCTGGACCTTGAAAAGTGTGGTTTGCATTATTGTGCTAATAGTCTCATTATAGTATTACAAGTAAAATGCAAAAATATGCTTCTTAAAATTTTATTTGACGTTGGAAAATAGAAAGAGAGAAGCCACGCCCTTCTCAGATATATAAAGACCCACACAGATGGACACTGAGACAGAGGAAAATTATTAGCTCCACCAAACACAGTGTGTAGAGCGTGTAAAATTATTAAAGAGGTTTTACATCTTAAATTAAAATTTTAGACACACAATAAAAAAATATTTATGTGTGTTATTTAAACTCCACCACATAAAAGTGTTGAGAACTCAATCAGAGCAGTCTCCACTGGGATCAAAATTAGTAATAACGTTGCTCAACACGAAGAATGACATGGAGCACTCGTTTTAGAACTGGTTTCCACTGAAAAAGAGACATTAAAGACCCACCTAAAAATCTCCTATCGGCCCAAAATAGGGAAAGTAAGTATAGGATGGATTTTTAAGGTAGATCTCACGTCTAAAATAAGATGGAGGCACACTTTGGGACGGTGTGTGATGGTCTTATGTCAGGAATACAGTGTAGAAAGCCGTTCTGGTATTAGTCTCTGTCATTGGACGATGTTGAATGTCCTTCTGAAAATTTTGGAATAGTGTTGGGCCCAATTTGAGTCAGTCTCCACAAGAAGAACGGTGTTGAGTCCTCTTTAATAATTCCAAAAATCAAGCCTCGCCTGAAGAAGACACGAAAAGCTGTCGAAACGTCGCGTGATACAGGCTTACAGACCAAGTCTTCTCTCGAACACCAGCATAACATCATCTGGAAACCTTTATTGTGGATGGTGATTGAAGTAGATCCATTTAGATCCTCTCACCTGAACACAAACCCTAACCCCAACGTCACAAACCCTGCAAAAAGCAGCCCTAAGCTCACTAACCACAAATGTGGATTTATTTACCAAAAAGGGAATTAGTGTGAGTGCTTGTGCATACTATTTTGGGCTTTTGGTGTGATAATGGGAACTTACCTGAGGCGGCCAGTTGAACGATGGCCAGTGCTTCCAAGTTGGACCTTGGGTCTGGCTTTGGCCTAACTCTAACCTAACCTAGCGAGTGCCTCGCTCTCTGGACCTTGAAAAGTGTGGTTTGCATTATTGTGCTAATAGTCTCATTATAGTATTACAAGTAAAATGCAAAAATATGCTTCTTAAAATTTTATTTGACGTTGGAAAATAGAAAGAGAGAAGCCACGCCCTTCTCAGATATATAAAGACCCACACAGATGGACACTGAGACAGAGGAAAATTATTAGCTCCACCAAACACAGTGTGTAGAGCGTGTAAAATTATTAAAGAGGTTTTACATCTTAAATTAAAATTTTAGACACACAATAAAAAAATATTTATGTGTGTTATTTAAACTCCACCACATAAAAGTGTTGAGAACTCAATCAGAGCAGTCTCCACTGGGATCAAAATTAGTAAGAACGTTGCTCAACACGAAGAATGACATGGAGCACTCGTTTTAGAACTGGTTTCCACTGAAAAAGAGACATTAAAGACCCACCTAAAAATCTCCTATCGGCCCAAAATAGGGAAAGTAAGTATAGGATGGATTTTTAAGGTAGATCTCACGTCTAAAATAAGATGGAGGCACACTTTGGGACGGTGTGTGATGGTCTTATGTCAGGAATACAGTGTAGAAAGCCGTTCTGGTATTAGTCTCTGTCATTGGACGATGTTGAATGTCCTTCTGAAAATTTTGGAATAGTGTTGGGCCCAATTTGAGTCAGTCTCCACAAGAAGAACGGTGTTGAGTCCTCTTTAATAATTCCAAAAATCAAGCCTCGCCTGAAGAAGACACGAAAAGCTGTCGAAACGTCGCGTGATACAGGCTTACAGACCAAGTCTTCTCTCGAACACCAGCATAACATCATCTGGAAACCTTTATTGTGGATGGTGATTGAAGTAGATCCATTTAGATCCTCTCACCTGAACACAAACCCTAACCCCAACGTCACAAACCCTGCAAAAAGCAGCCCTAAGCTCACTAACCACAAATGTGGATTTATTTACCAAAAAGGGAATTAGTGTGAGTGCTTGTGCATACTATTTTGGGCTTTTGGTGTGATAATGGGAACTTACCTGAGGCGGCCAGTTGAACGATGGCCAGTGCTTCCAAGTTGGACCTTGGGTCTGGCTTTGGCCTAACTCTAACCTAACCTAGCGAGTGCCTCGCTCTCTGGACCTTGAAAAGTGTGGTTTGCATTATTGTGCTAATAGTCTCATTATAGTATTACAAGTAAAATGCAAAAATATGCTTCTTAAAATTTTATTTGACGTTGGAAAATAGAAAGAGAGAAGCCACGCCCTTCTCAGATATATAAAGACCCACACAGATGGACACTGAGACAGAGGAAAATTATTAGCTCCACCAAACACAGTGTGTAGAGCGTGTAAAATTATTAAAGAGGTTTTACATCTTAAATTAAAATTTTAGACACACAATAAAAAAATATTTATGTGTGTTATTTAAACTCCACCACATAAAAGTGTTGAGAACTCAATCAGAGCAGTCTCCACTGGGATCAAAATTAGTAAGAACGTTGCTCAACACGAAGAATGACATGGAGCACTCGTTTTAGAACTGGTTTCCACTGAAAAAGAGACATTAAAGACCCACCTAAAAATCTCCTATCGGCCCAAAATAGGGAAAGTAAGTATAGGATGGATTTTTAAGGTAGATCTCACGTCTAAAATAAGATGGAGGCACACTTTGGGACGGTGTGTGATGGTCTTATGTCAGGAATACAGTGTAGAAAGCCGTTCTGGTATTAGTCTCTGTCATTGGACGATGTTGAATGTCCTTCTGAAAATTTTGGAATAGTGTTGGGCCCAATTTGAGTCAGTCTCCACAAGAAGAACGGTGTTGAGTCCTCTTTAATAATTCCAAAAATCAAGCCTCGCCTGAAGAAGACACGAAAAGCTGTCGAAACGTCGCGTGATACAGGCTTACAGACCAAGTCTTCTCTCGAACACCAGCATAACATCATCTGGAAACCTTTATTGTGGATGGTGATTGAAGTAGATCCATTTAGATCCTCTCACCTGAACACAAACCCTAACCCCAACGTCACAAACCCTGCAAAAAGCAGCCCTAAGCTCACTAACCACAAATGTGGATTTATTTACCAAAAAGGGAATTAGTGTGAGTGCTTGTGCATACTATTTTGGGCTTTTGGTGTGATAATGGGAACTTACCTGAGGCGGCCAGTTGAACGATGGCCAGTGCTTCCAAGTTGGACCTTGGGTCTGGCTTTGGCCTAACTCTAACCTAACCTAGCGAGTGCCTCGCTCTCTGGACCTTGAAAAGTGTGGTTTGCATTATTGTGCTAATAGTCTCATTATAGTATTACAAGTAAAATGCAAAAATATGCTTCTTAAAATTTTATTTGACGTTGGAAAATAGAAAGAGAGAAGCCACGCCCTTCTCAGATATATAAAGACCCACACAGATGGACACTGAGACAGAGGAAAATTATTAGCTCCACCAAACACAGTGTGTAGAGCGTGTAAAATTATTAAAGAGGTTTTACATCTTAAATTAAAATTTTAGACACACAATAAAAAAATATTTATGTGTGTTATTTAAACTCCACCACATAAAAGTGTTGAGAACTCAATCAGAGCAGTCTCCACTGGGATCAAAATTAGTAAGAACGTTGCTCAACACGAAGAATGACATGGAGCACTCGTTTTAGAACTGGTTTCCACTGAAAAAGAGACATTAAAGACCCACCTAAAAATCTCCTATCGGCCCAAAATAGGGAAAGTAAGTATAGGATGGATTTTTAAGGTAGATCTCACGTCTAAAATAAGATGGAGGCACACTTTGGGACGGTGTGTGATGGTCTTATGTCAGGAATACAGTGTAGAAAGCCGTTCTGGTATTAGTCTCTGTCATTGGACGATGTTGAATGTCCTTCTGAAAATTTTGGAATAGTGTTGGGCCCAATTTGAGTCAGTCTCCACAAGAAGAACGGTGTTGAGTCCTCTTTAATAATTCCAAAAATCAAGCCTCGCCTGAAGAAGACACGAAAAGCTGTCGAAACGTCGCGTGATACAGGCTTACAGACCAAGTCTTCTCTCGAACACCAGCATAACATCATCTGGAAACCTTTATTGTGGATGGTGATTGAAGTAGATCCATTTAGATCCTCTCACCTGAACACAAACCCTAACCCCAACGTCACAAACCCTGCAAAAAGCAGCCCTAAGCTCACTAACCACAAATGTGGATTTATTTACCAAAAAGGGAATTAGTGTGAGTGCTTGTGCATACTATTTTGGGCTTTTGGTGTGATAATGGGAACTTACCTGAGGCGGCCAGTTGAACGATGGCCAGTGCTTCCAAGTTGGACCTTGGGTCTGGCTTTGGCCTAACTCTAACCTAACCTAGCGAGTGCCTCGCTCTCTGGACCTTGAAAAGTGTGGTTTGCATTATTGTGCTAATAGTCTCATTATAGTATTACAAGTAAAATGCAAAAATATGCTTCTTAAAATTTTATTTGACGTTGGAAAATAGAAAGAGAGAAGCCACGCCCTTCTCAGATATATAAAGACCCACACAGATGGACACTGAGACAGAGGAAAATTATTAGCTCCACCAAACACAGTGTGTAGAGCGTGTAAAATTATTAAAGAGGTTTTACATCTTAAATTAAAATTTTAGACACACAATAAAAAAATATTTATGTGTGTTATTTAAACTCCACCACATAAAAGTGTTGAGAACTCAATCAGAGCAGTCTCCACTGGGATCAAAATTAGTAATAACGTTGCTCAACACGAAGAATGACATGGAGCACTCGTTTTAGAACTGGTTTCCACTGAAAAAGAGACATTAAAGACCCACCTAAAAATCTCCTATCGGCCCAAAATAGGGAAAGTAAGTATAGGATGGATTTTTAAGGTAGATCTCACGTCTAAAATAAGATGGAGGCACACTTTGGGACGGTGTGTGATGGTCTTATGTCAGGAATACAGTGTAGAAAGCCGTTCTGGTATTAGTCTCTGTCATTGGACGATGTTGAATGTCCTTCTGAAAATTTTGGAATAGTGTTGGGCCCAATTTGAGTCAGTCTCCACAAGAAGAACGGTGTTGAGTCCTCTTTAATAATTCCAAAAATCAAGCCTCGCCTGAAGAAGACACGAAAAGCTGTCGAAACGTCGCGTGATACAGGCTTACAGACCAAGTCTTCTCTCGAACACCAGCATAACATCATCTGGAAACCTTTATTGTGGATGGTGATTGAAGTAGATCCATTTAGATCCTCTCACCTGAACACAAACCCTAACCCCAACGTCACAAACCCTGCAAAAAGCAGCCCTAAGCTCACTAACCACAAATGTGGATTTATTTACCAAAAAGGGAATTAGTGTGAGTGCTTGTGCATACTATTTTGGGCTTTTGGTGTGATAATGGGAACTTACCTGAGGCGGCCAGTTGAACGATGGCCAGTGCTTCCAAGTTGGACCTTGGGTCTGGCTTTGGCCTAACTCTAACCTAACCTAGCGAGTGCCTCGCTCTCTGGACCTTGAAAAGTGTGGTTTGCATTATTGTGCTAATAGTCTCATTATAGTATTACAAGTAAAATGCAAAAATATGCTTCTTAAAATTTTATTTGACGTTGGAAAATAGAAAGAGAGAAGCCACGCCCTTCTCAGATATATAAAGACCCACACAGATGGACACTGAGACAGAGGAAAATTATTAGCTCCACCAAACACAGTGTGTAGAGCGTGTAAAATTATTAAAGAGGTTTTACATCTTAAATTAAAATTTTAGACACACAATAAAAAAATATTTATGTGTGTTATTTAAACTCCACCACATAAAAGTGTTGAGAACTCAATCAGAGCAGTCTCCACTGGGATCAAAATTAGTAAGAACGTTGCTCAACACGAAGAATGACATGGAGCACTCGTTTTAGAACTGGTTTCCACTGAAAAAGAGACATTAAAGACCCACCTAAAAATCTCCTATCGGCCCAAAATAGGGAAAGTAAGTATAGGATGGATTTTTAAGGTAGATCTCACGTCTAAAATAAGATGGAGGCACACTTTGGGACGGTGTGTGATGGTCTTATGTCAGGAATACAGTGTAGAAAGCCGTTCTGGTATTAGTCTCTGTCATTGGACGATGTTGAATGTCCTTCTGAAAATTTTGGAATAGTGTTGGGCCCAATTTGAGTCAGTCTCCACAAGAAGAACGGTGTTGAGTCCTCTTTAATAATTCCAAAAATCAAGCCTCGCCTGAAGAAGACACGAAAAGCTGTCGAAACGTCGCGTGATACAGGCTTACAGACCAAGTCTTCTCTCGAACACCAGCATAACATCATCTGGAAACCTTTATTGTGGATGGTGATTGAAGTAGATCCATTTAGATCCTCTCACCTGAACACAAACCCTAACCGCAACGTCACAAACCCTGCAAAAAGCAGCCCTAAGCTCACTTACCACAAATGTGGATTTATTTACCAAAAAGGGAATTAGTGTGAGTGCTTGTGCATACTATTTTGGGCTTTTGGTGTGATAATGGGAACTTACCTGAGGCGGCCAGTTGAACGATGGCCAGTGCTTCCAAGTTGGACCTTGGGTCTGGCTTTGGCCTAACTCTAACCTAACCCTAACCTAACCCTAACCCACCCTAACCTAACCTAACCTAACCTAACCTAACCTAACCCTACACACCAGCATAACATCATCTGGAAACCTTTATTGTGGATGGTGATTGAAGTAGATCCATTTAGATCCTCTCACCTGAACACAAACCCTAACCCCAACGTCACAAACCCTGCAAAAAGCAGCCCTAAGCTCACTAACCACCAAGGTGGATTTATTTTCCAAAAAGTAGGATATTGTGAGTGCTTGTGCATACTATTTTGGGCTGTTGGTGTGATAATGGGAACTTACCTGAGGCGGCCAGTTGAACGATGGCCAGTGCTTCCAAGTTGGACCTTGGGTCTGGCTTTGGCCTAACTCTAACCTAACCTAGCGAGTGCCTCGCTCTCTGGACCTTGAAAAGTGTGGTTTGCATTATTGTGCTAATAGTTTCATTATAGTATTACAAGTAAAATGCAAAAATATGCTTCTTAAAATTTTATTTGACGTTGGAAAATAGAAAGAGAGAAGCCACGCCCTTCTCAGATATATAAAGACCCACACAGATGGACACTGAGACAGAGGAAAATTATTAGCTCCACCAAACACAGTGTGTAGAGCGTGTAAAATTATTAAAGAGGTTTTACAGCTAAAATTAAAATTTTAGACACACAATAAAAAAATATTTATGTGTGTTATTTAAACTCCACCACATAAGAGTGTCGAGAACTCATTCAGAGCAGTCTCCACTGGGATCAAAATTAGTAAGAACGTTGCTCAACACGAAGAATGACATGGAGCACTCGTTTTAGAACTGGTTTCCACTGAAAAAGAGACATTAAAGACCCACCTAAAAATCTCCTATCGGCCCAAAATAGGGAAAGTAAGTATAGGATGGATTTTTAAGGGAGATCTCACGTCTAAAATAAGATGGAGGCACACTTTGGGACGGTGTGTGATGGTCTTATGTCAGGAACACAGTGTAGAAAACCGTTCTGGTATTAGTCTCTGTCATTGGACGATGTTGGATGTCCTTCTGAAAATTTTGGAATAGTGTTGGGCCCAATTTGAGTCAGTCTCCACAAGAAGAACGGTGTTGAGTCCTCTTTAATAATTCTAAAAATCAAGCCTCGCCTGAAGAAGACACGAAAAGCTGTCGAAACGTCGCGTGATACAGGCTTACAGACCAAGTCTTCTCTCGAACACCAGCATAACATCATCTGGAAACCTTTATTGTGGATGGTGATTGAAGTAGATCCATTTAGATCCTCTCACCTGAACACAAACCCTAACCCCAACGTCACAAACCCTGCAAAAAGCAGCCCTAAGCTCACTAACCACCAAGGTGGATTTATTTTCCAAAAAGTAGGATATTGTGAGTGCTTGTGCATACTATTTTGGGCTGTTGGTGTGATAATGGGAACTTACCTGAGGCGGCCAGTTGAACGATGGCCAGTGCTTCCAAGTTGGACCTTGGGTCTGGCTTTGGCCTAACTCTAACCTAACAACTTGAGAAATATAATACAAAATAGTATTTATGAATTAATCAATTAATATATAACTTGAGAAATGTATATAGAAGTAAGTATATTTATTTACACACAGATTAGGATATACAGCATTGATAAGAAATAGAAGGGGACAACCGACACTCACACATACAGCGGGAATCGTATCACGTGTGGATTTGTTGTGTATTTTGTTAAGCACTTACTGTAAAAAGCACTTAATTTCCCCCCCCCCTCCCCTCTTTTTTTCTTTTTGTTTGCACTAATAATGATTTGTAAACCATTTTATTTTTATTATTTTATTACCTCTTGTTCCAGGCTGTACTAGTGTCAGTGTCGGTTGCCCCCTACACATAAAAAAGTTTTTTAAATACATGCTTGTCAATGGTCTTTATATCATTGTATTAATATGATAATCCCCTCCCCTGCCCCCTTCCCTAACCCCAATGTCAGTAACCCTGGGATTTCAAACCCTTTCTTCTTTTTATTCTTTTAAACCTATTCCTTATTATATTAAAATATCCCCCTCATCTGCCCCTTTCCCTAACCCCAATTTTAGTAACCCTAGTATTTCCAAAACCCAGGTCTTTTCTTTCCTTTCTTAATTGTCTTTGTTCATTTTACATATTTATTATTATAAACCTTAATTCTCCTTCCCACTTTTTATTCTGAACCCAATTCTAAAATGTGTATTATTGGCAATTCCGTTTTCTGTGTTTCTCTGTTAAAAACCCTTTTTTTATTTTAATAACATCCTCTCCTGATTTTAGATTGTTTTTTCATTTTTTATTACACACATTGAAAGAACTTTATAACTTTAGACTGAACTACCTTTGACACATTATTTTAATTTTCCCAGAGTGAATGTTTTTAAGTATACCTGTGCCAGTGCTGCCTGAAAAGGCCTTCATTCCCCTAACCTAACCTAACCCTAACCTAACCCTAAGCACTTAATTTTTCCCCCCCCTCCCCTCTTTTTTTCTTTTTGTTTGCACTAATAATGATTTGTAAACCATTTTATTTTTATTATTTTATTACCTCTTGTTCCAGGCTGTACTAGTGTCAGTGTCGGTTGCCCCCTACACATAAAAAAGTTTTTTAAATACATGCTTGTCAATGGTCTTTATATCATTGTATTAATATGATAATCCCCTCCCCTGCCCCTTTCCCTAACCCCAATGTCAGTAACCCTGGGATTTCAAACCCTTTCTTCTTTTTATTCTTTTAAACCTATTCCTTATTATATTAAAATATCCCCCTCATCTGCCCCTTTCCCTAACCCCAATTTTAGTAACCCTAGTATTTCCAAAACCCAGGTCTTTTCTTTCCTTTCTTAATTGTCTTTGTTCATTTTACATATTTATTATTATAAACCTTAATTCTCCTTCCCACTTTTTATTCTGAACCCAATTCTAAAATGTGTATTATTGGCAATTCCGTTTTCTGTGTTTCTCTGTTAAAAACCTTTTTTTATTTAAATAACATCCTCTCCTGATTTTAGATTGTTTTTTCATTTTTTATTACACACATTGAAAGAACTATATTACTTTAGACCGAACTACCTTTGACACATTATTTTAATTTTCCCAGAGCGAATGTTTTTAAGTATACCTGTGCCAGTGCTGCCTGAAAAGGCCTTCATTCCCCTAACCTAACCTTTGCTAGCGCCAGGTTACTGAAACACTTTTATAAGGGGAATGTAAATTATAATTATAATTAAAAATGGAAATGTTGTTAGGTTTTTTGGTTGGTGTTAATAATTGTTGCTATTATATAAAGGTATACGTACCTTGTCTAAACAAAAATATGATGTCTTTTAACCTAATTATTTCATTTTACTTATTCATGTACCTTGTTCAGGTAAAAGCATTTTTTTATTTTATTTTTTTTCATAAAGGATATGGCCAAAGGGAAGATACCATTAATATTCCCAAAATGGGTGAAAAAAAGAAACCCTGGAGGCCTATACCAATTTAGACCAATCAGATTGTGCCATGTTGTACCACTTCCTTCCTTTTCCTTTTTAAGTCTTTGTGAGCCATTCAATCAGTAACCTCTGATGAAGCCGAAGTAGGCGAAACGTCAGGCTCTCTTTTGATTTTATTTGTTTTTTTTCTCTATCCCTTTGTGAAATTTATTTTAGCTCTTTGTTAAATAAAGTTTAAGATTTTAATTTTTTGAACTCAGACACAAATGTAATCCTATGCCAGAATGGATCTATACACAATCATCAACCTTCAAGTTGTGGAAGCCATGATAGCATCATCCATTGAGTGAACAGTGAGTATGTGTGGATCTCTTTTATAACCATTTGTGGAAATTAACAACAAAGGGTGTGCACACTGAAGATTCTCCAAAGAGAACTGGAATGGTTTCCCTTTACACAACCTCATCAGGACTCACTGTGTTGTCTCCAAAATGGTAGAACTCTATTGAAAGACACACAAAAAGCAATCATTACTGTTTTTCTTTTTGGATCAAACATAACAGAAGGTATACATTTGTTTGTATGAAAGTGTTGTAATGACCCAAACAGGCCACTAGGTGGAACTCATCATCTCTGAAGAAGTCAGTCTCTTCCAATTACAATTGGTTAGTGCTTTGTTTGAATTGAAAACTTGAATATTGAGAGCTAGTTTAACTTTTATAGAGGGATTTGATTTAATTTTAGGAAGGTACAATTGTGGTTTTTATAATAATTTTTTTCAAATGTTTTTTTACCTGTTCATGTTTTATCTTGTGATACTTACCTCTGGTTTTATGTTTTTGTCCTTTAGTTGAGAACTTTTAAATCATGTCTCTTCCCCTCTTCAATCGCTTTTCACCACTGGTGGACACAGTATTCCCAGGTGAGAAAAGGATAGCTCAGACCTCAAAAAACCAAAATAGAGTAGAAGGCCGAATTAGAGACGTTCCGATAGATTTAGTCTTGACTAAGAAATATTTTAAACTGCTACAAGCCATACACCATTCTGAAATTCTTTCTAGATCAATGGCAGAAAAATCCTGTCCCCTCGGTATGCTCAAACAAGTCACCAAACTCACAGCATTCGTTAAACCTTCGTCTCCCAATGCCGAAACTTTGGAACGAGTCAAACAGAATACGGCTCAGTGGATGGATCAGAATATGACCATCCTTAGAGAACATTATGATGTAGTGATAGCTACGGGATTAGAAAGCATACATACTTTTGATACTGGAGCGTTTGACAAAGCAGTGCTGTGGAGCAAAATGAGATACAAACGTAAATTTACGGATAGCTCTGTAGACACGCTGAGATCAATGGTACAAAGATCCATGAAGGATGTACCCCCAGCGCTCTCTGACTCCATTCCGCCTCTCTCCAGGCCATCTAGATTGTCTCGGAGGAGATCGTACGCGTCGGCTTTGGTAGATGGTAGAGCTGAAACACAGATAAATGAAACCAAACATTTGAACAAGTCTGAAAATAACATTCAGCTGTTGAATACTGTAGTACAGGTAGATGCGTCGGCCTGTGCTGTTAAACCAAGGGATCCTCCTACGTTTCCGGTGCCTAGGGAGGTGTCCGTGCAGGTCCATCGAGCCGCTTCACCGCAGTCCCCGAGGGGAGGTGCGGAGAGTGTGGAACCTGATGTTGGCAAGGTACAGGGCGAATCTGAAATTAAAAACACAAATTTAATTCAGAATAGCAATGTATATAGAGAGGAATTAATCATATGCACTGACCCTGAGGTTTCTTCTCCTGATGCCTATCTACATTTGCAGGTTCCTCGGACGACGACGGAGGGGACCCCCAAAACTGGCAACAACATGCTAGAGGGTGAGGGACAGATGATGAGGGGTAAAATACCAAAAGAGTCATCTCTTTTAAATGAACCCCAACCTGAGTCCCTCTCTAATACCTCAGCAATCGGCCTGCAAGGGGGTCCTATTCTGTCTGTTCGTCGGGAGCCTACAAGGCATAGGAGAACGAACAGAAAAATCTTTGATTGGGAAATCTCCATTAAACAAAAGGTTGTTATAATTGGCGACTCCAATTTGGCCCGTATTCCCTTCTGCTCACATGCTGATGTACAGATAGATAGCTTTCCGGGAGCCACCTTCTACCACATCAATGGGGTTTTGGAGAAAATCCAACCGAAACCCCTAACAGAAATAGTTATCTTGTCAGTAGGACTCAACAATTGTCTAGGTAAGCAAGAAACAACGACCACTTGCAAGCAGCTACAGCAACTATTGAGAACCAGTAAAGTCAAATTTCCAAATGCTCAAATTTATATCCCTATAATTAACTTTTCTGAAAATTTAGAGAATGCTATTCAAGGTTTACTTGGAAAATTGAACAGTTTTATTGGGAATAAATGTCAATTCTTACCTGATATGAATAGGTTGTTATTCCGCACAGAACCCCATGACCCTGTCCATTGGACCCGTGAAACTGCCACAAACATCCTTACATTTTGGTTAGACCAGTTAAACTTTTAGGTGGGAAGGAAGTGGGTTCCACCACTTCCCACTGGTCAAATATAACAAACCTTTCCTCCTATGCGTTGACAGCGACAGAAATCGAGGTCCTGGAAAAGGGGCTGACCTTTATCCCCACACCGAGTCAGGTAAGCCGCAGGGAGCTCCAAAGAGACGTCCACTGTTACCATAGAAGATTGAAACTTTTGGATCATTTTCAATATGAATCATCTTATAAGTACGTGCCCTTTACTGACCCTTCTACTTGGGAACCAGATTTAACAACTGTCTCTGGGCCTATTCGGGAGATAATCCAAAAAGATTTAATTAGTTTTTCTGACTATAGACCTAGGCAATGTGGCACATCAAATGTTACAGAATTTCAAAGGAAAGCTTTAGATAAACTTAAAAGTAATAGTCAGATTATAATTAAACCGGCAGATAAAGGATCACAAATAGTCATTATGAATAGATCACAATATCTATTGGAAGCAAACAGACAGTTAAACAATAAACAACATTATAGGCCATTACGTCATTCTACTCAGTTAGAAACACAGGATACAATACGGAATATAGTTCAAAATCTTTATCAGAAAAAATATATAAATAAAAAACAAAAATCTTACCTTTTCGGTCCAGATCCTCCTAGGCCCAGGCAGTTCTATCTACTTCCCAAGATTCATAAACCGCCAGAACAGTGGACGATTCCCTTTGAGGTTCCCTGCGGCCGCCCCATTGTTAGTGATTGTTCTTCAGAGTCCAGCCGTATAGCGGAATATATTGATTATTACATCAATCCACTGTCTCAAAAACACCCCAGTTATATTAAGGACACATATGATTTTGTTAATAAACTTAAAAACCTCAATGTTCCAATGTCTACCCTTCTCTTTTCTATAGATATTAATTCACTGTATACAAACATTAACACGGAATTGGGCTTACAGGCTGTTAGGAGGGCTCTTCAAACACACCCTGACCCCAGGAGGCCAGATGGGGAAATTTTACAACTTTTGGAATTGAGTCTAACCACAAATGATTTTGAATTTAATGACAAATATTATTTGCAGATTCACGGTACGGCCATGGGCAAGAAATTTGCCCCGGCGTATGCGAATATTTATATGAGCATGTGGGAAGAAACAGTGTTTCCTAAATGTGAGAAATTGCCCTGTAGATACTTTAGATATCTGGATGACATTTTTGGCCTCTGGCAACATTCATTGGAAGACTTTAAAGGTTTTATAAGTGTCTTGAATACACACCATACAGCCATTACAGTTACGCATAATGTACAATCAGATAAATTGGAGTTTTTAGACACACAGGTTTTCTTTCAGCCACCAGTTAGTGCCTCTAAAACCTTAGCCACTAGAGTTTTCTTTAAGGAAACGGATAGGCATGCTCTCTTATATAAGTCTAGTTACCATCCCAAACACACTTATAGGGGTTTGATTAAATCCCAGCTTCTCAGGTTCCGCAGGATCTGTACCTTTTCCGGGGATGTGGAGGCGGCTACGGACACTTTATTTAAGGCCCTGAGGCCCAGGGGTTATTCGAGGAGATTCCTTAGAAAAATTAAAGCAGAAGTTAGGCAATCCTTTCAGAATGATCACATAGGAAGGGAAGCTGAAAATAGGATACCTCTGGTGGTAACATATTCCCGATCCCTGGGCCATTTGGGCCGTCAGCTAAGGTCACACTTTCAGGAGGCACAGCAGACACAGACAGAGTTGACAAATTATAGAATTACAATGGCATACAGGAGAAATAAAAACCTTAAAGATATATTAGTTAGAGCAAAACTCACCTCTAAGAAATCCAAACAAGGTTTACATAACTATGTCCATAAACTGAATTTTGTATCAAATAATGTGACTGGGGTGGGTAGATTAACATCGAGTGAAATTGAACTTAAAACTTCCAACATCGTTTATGCCATTCAATGCACAGAGTGTAAAAAACTATATATAGGAGAAACTAAAAATACAATGGAGTGTAGACTAAAACAACATCTTTATTATATGAGGAGAGGTAATAAAACTACAGTCTTATATGAACATTTTAAAGAACATTCAATGGATCATTTACGTATAACGGGGCTTGAACACGATGTCACATGGTCACAGTGTCAGAGACAAGCGGCTGAGAGAAAGTGGATAAAGGTTCTTAAAACCATTGATCCAAGTGGTCTTAATGAAAAGTTTTAGTCGTAATGAGTCAAGAGTGTGTTTTTAAAGCATTCAGAATGCGGTTTGTAACTTACCTTTTCATTGTTTTTTGAATTTAATATCAATCAGCCGTATCCAGGAGAGAGAGGGTATTTAATTTTTTTTAAAAAGACACGCAGGAGCACCGTCGGGGAGATGTCGCCCCCTGCGGGCAAACCTCTGCTAAAACACTAAGAGCAGTTAGAGAGAGAGGAGGAGAATTTCAAAGTAAAAGCATGTTAGAGCAAATGGTTTATTGTTTTATAAAAAAATATGTTATCTTTGATTTATCCAAATACAAAATAGTACTTATGAACTAACCAATTAATATACAACTTGAGAAATATAATACAAAATAGTATTTATGAATTAATCAATTAATATATAACTTGAGAAATGTATATAGAAGTAAGTATATTTATTTACACACAGATTAGGATATACAGCATTGATAAGAAATAGAAGGGGACAACCGACACTCACACATACAGCGGGAATCGTATCACGTGTGGATTTGTTGTGTATTTTGTTAAGCACTTACTGTAAAAAGCACTTAATTTTTCCCCCCCCTCCCCTCTTTTTTTCTTTTTGTTTGCACTAATAATGATTTGTAAACCATTTTATTTTTATTATTTTATTACCTCTTGTTCCAGGCTGTACTAGTGTCAGTGTCGGTTGCCCCCTACACATAAAAAAGTTTTTTAAATACATGCTTGTCAATGGTCTTTATATCATTGTATTAATATGATAATCCCCTCCCCTGCCCCCTTCCCTAACCCCAATGTCAGTAACCCTGGGATTTCAAACCCTTTCTTCTTTTTATTCTTTTAAACCTATTCCTTATTATATTAAAATATCCCCCTCATCTGCCCCTTTCCCTAACCCCAATTTTAGTAACCCTAGTATTTCCAAAACCCAGGTCTTTTCTTTCCTTTCTTAATTGTCTTTGTTCATTTTACATATTTATTATTATAAACCTTAATTCTCCTTCCCACTTTTTATTCTGAACCCAATTCTAAAATGTGTATTATTGGCAATTCCGTTTTCTGTGTTTCTCTGTTAAAAACCTTTTTTTATTTAAATAACATCCTCTCCTGATTTTAGATTGTTTTTTCATTTTTTATTACACACATTGAAAGAACTATATTACTTTAGACCGAACTACCTTTGACACATTATTTTAATTTTCCCAGAGCGAATGTTTTTAAGTATACCTGTGCCAGTGCTGCCTGAAAAGGCCTTCATTCCCCTAACCTAACCTTTGCTAGCGCCAGGTTACTGAAACACTTTTATAAGGGGAATGTAAATTATAATTATAATTAAAAATGGAAATGTTGTTAGGTTTTTTGGTTGGTGTTAATAATTGTTGCTATTATATAAAGGTATACGTACCTTGTCTAAACAAAAATATGATGTCTTTTAACCTAATTATTTCATTTTACTTATTCATGTACCTTGTTCAGGTAAAAGCATTTTTTTATTTTATTTTTTTTCATAAAGGATATGGCCAAAGGGAAGATACCATTAATATTCCCAAAAAGGGTGAAAAAAAGAAACCCTGGAGGCCTATACCAATTTAGACCAATCAGATTGTGCCATGTTGTACCACTTCCTTCCTTTTCCTTTTTAAGTCTTTGTGAGCCATTCAATCAGTAACCTCTGATGAAGCCGAAGTAGGCGAAACGTCAGGCTCTCTTTTGATTTTATTTGTTTTTTTTCTCTATCCCTTTGTGAAATTTATTTTAGCTCTTTGTTAAATAAAGTTTAAGATTTTAATTTTTTGAACTCAGACACAAATGTAATCCTATGCCAGAATGGATCTATACACAATCATCAACCTTCAAGTTGTGGAAGCCATGATAGCATCATCCATTGAGTGAACAGTGAGTATGTGTGGATCTCTTTTATAACCATTTGTGGAAATTAACAACAAAGGGTGTGCACACTGAAGATTCTCCAAAGAGAACTGGAATGGTTTCCCTTTACACAACCTCATCAGGACTCACTGTGTTGTCTCCAAAATGGTAGAACTCTATTGAAAGACACACAAAAAGCAATCATTACTGTTTTTCTTTTTGGATCAAACATAACAGAAGGTATACATTTGTTTGTATGAAAGTGTTGTAATGACCCAAACAGGCCACTAGGTGGAACTCATCATCTCTGAAGAAGTCAGTCTCTTCCAATTACAATTGGTTAGTGCTTTGTTTGAATTGAAAACTTGAATATTGAGAGCTAGTTTAACTTTTATAGAGGGATTTGATTTAATTTTAGGAAGGTACAATTGTGGTTTTTATAATAATTTTTTTCAAATGTTTTTTTACCTGTTCATGTTTTATCTTGTGATACTTACCTCTGGTTTTATGTTTTTGTCCTTTAGTTGAGAACTTTTAAATCATGTCTCTTCCCCTCTTCAATCGCTTTTCACCACTGGTGGACACAGTATTCCCAGGTGAGAAAAGGATAGCTCAGACCTCAAAAAACCAAAATAGAGTAGAAGGCCGAATTAGAGACGTTCCGATAGATTTAGTCTTGACTAAGAAATATTTTAAACTGCTACAAGCCATACACCATTCTGAAATTCTTTCTAGATCAATGGCAGAAAAATCCTGTCCCCTCGGTATGCTCAAACAAGTCACCAAACTCACAGCATTCGTTAAACCTTCGTCTCCCAATGCCGAAACTTTGGAACGAGTCAAACAGAATACGGCTCAGTGGATGGATCAGAATATGACCATCCTTAGAGAACATTATGATGTAGTGATAGCTACGGGATTAGAAAGCATACATACTTTTGATACTGGAGCGTTTGACAAAGCAGTGCTGTGGAGCAAAATGAGATACAAACGTAAATTTACGGATAGCTCTGTAGACACGCTGAGATCAATGGTACAAAGATCCATGAAGGATGTACCCCCAGCGCTCTCTGACTCCATTCCGCCTCTCACCAGGCCATCTAGATTGTCTCGGAGGAGATCGTACGCGTCGGCTTTGGTAGATGGTAGAGCTGAAACACAGATAAATGAAACCAAACATTTGAACAAGTCTGAAAATAACATTCAGCTGTTGAATACTGTAGTACAGGTAGATGCGTCGGCCTGTGCTGTTAAACCCAGGGATCCTCCTACGTTTCCGGTGCCTAGGGAGGTGTCCGTGCAGGTCCATCGAGCCGCTTCACCGCAGTCCCCGAGGGGAGGTGCGGAGAGTGTGGAACCTGATGTTGGCAAGGTACAGGGCGAATCTGAAATTAAAAACACAAATTTAATTCAGAATAGCAATGTATATAGAGAGGAATTAATCATATGCACTGACCCTGAGGTTTCTTCTCCTGATGCCTATCTACATTTGCAGGTTCCTCGGACGACGACGGAGGGGACCCCCAAAACTGGCAACAACATGCTAGAGGGTGAGGGACAGATGATGAGGGGTAAAATACCAAAAGAGTCATCTCTTTTAAATGAACCCCAACCTGAGTCCCTCTCTAATACCTCAGCAATCGGCCTGCAAGGGGGTCCTATTCTGTCTGTTCGTCGGGAACCTACAAGGCATAGGAGAACGAACAGAAAAATCTTTGATTGGGAAATCTCCATTAAACAAAAGGTTGTTATAATTGGCGACTCCAATTTGGCCCGTATTCCCTTCTGCTCACATGCTGATGTACAGATAGATAGCTTTCCGGGAGCCACCTTCTACCACATCAATGGGGTTTTGGAGAAAATCCAACCGAAACCCCTAACAGAAATAGTTATCTTGTCAGTAGGACTCAACAATTGTCTAGGTAAGCAAGAAACAACGACCACTTGCAAGCAGCTACAGCAACTATTGAGAACCAGTAAAGTCAAATTTCCAAATGCTCAAATTTATATCCCTATAATTAACTTTTCTGAAAATTTAGAGAATGCTATTCAAGGTTTACTTGGAAAATTGAACAGTTTTATTGGGAATAAATGTCAATTCTTACCTGATATGAATAGGTTGTTATTCCGCACAGAACCCCATGACCCTGTCCATTGGACCCGTGAAACTGCCACAAACATCCTTACATTTTGGTTAGACCAGTTAAACTTTTAGGTGGGAAGGAAGTGGGTTCCACCACTTCCCACTGGTCAAATATAACAAACCTTTCCTCCTATGCGTTGACAGCGACAGAAATCGAGGTCCTGGAAAAGGGGCTGACCTTTATCCCCACACCGAGTCAGGTAAGCCGCAGGGAGCTCCAAAGAGACGTCCACTGTTACCATAGAAGATTGAAACTTTTGGATCATTTTCAATATGAATCATCTTATAAGTACGTGCCCTTTACTGACCCTTCTACTTGGGAACCAGATTTAACAACTGTCTCTGGGCCTATTCGGGAGATAATCCAAAAAGATTTAATTAGTTTTTCTGACTATAGACCTAGGCAATGTGGCACATCAAATGTTACAGAATTTCAAAGGAAAGCTTTAGATAAACTTAAAAGTAATAGTCAGATTATAATTAAACCGGCAGATAAAGGATCACAAATAGTCATTATGAATAGATCACAATATCTATTGGAAGCAAACAGACAGTTAAACAATAAACAACATTATAGGCCATTACGTCATTCTACTCAGTTAGAAACACAGGATACAATACGGAATATAGTTCAAAATCTTTATCAGAAAAAATATATAAATAAAAAACAAAAATCTTACCTTTTCGGTCCAGATCCTCCTAGGCCCAGGCAGTTCTATCTACTTCCCAAGATTCATAAACCGCCAGAACAGTGGACGATTCCCTTTGAGGTTCCCTGCGGCCGCCCCATTGTTAGTGATTGTTCTTCAGAGTCCAGCCGTATAGCGGAATATATTGATTATTACATCAATCCACTGTCTCAAAAACACCCCAGTTATATTAAGGACACATATGATTTTGTTAATAAACTTAAAAACCTCAATGTTCCAATGTCTACCCTTCTCTTTTCTATAGATATTAATTCACTGTATACAAACATTAACACGGAATTGGGCTTACAGGCTGTTAGGAGGGCTCTTCAAACACACCCTGACCCCAGGAGGCCAGATGGGGAAATTTTACAACTTTTGGAATTGAGTCTAACCACAAATGATTTTGAATTTAATGACAAATATTATTTGCAGATTCACGGTACGGCCATGGGCAAGAAATTTGCCCCGGCGTATGCGAATATTTATATGAGCATGTGGGAAGAAACAGTGTTTCCTAAATGTGAGAAATTGCCCTGTAGATACTTTAGATATCTGGATGACATTTTTGGCCTCTGGCAACATTCATTGGAAGACTTTAAAGGTTTTATAAGTGTCTTGAATACACACCATACAGCCATTACAGTTACGCATAATGTACAATCAGATAAATTGGAGTTTTTAGACACACAGGTTTTCTTTCAGCCACCAGTTAGTGACTCTAAAACCTTAGCCACTAGAGTTTTCTTTAAGGAAACGGATAGGCATGCTCTCTTATATAAGTCTAGTTACCATCCCAAACACACTTATAGGGGTTTGATTAAATCCCAGCTTCTCAGGTTCCGCAGGATCTGTACCTTTTCCGGGGATGTGGAGGCGGCTACGGACACTTTATTTAAGGCCCTGAGGCCCAGGGGTTATTCGAGGAGATTCCTTAGAAAAATTAAAGCAGAAGTTAGGCAATCCTTTCAGAATGATCACATAGGAAGGGAAGCTGAAAATAGGATACCTCTGGTGGTAACATATTCCCGATCCCTGGGCCATTTGGGCCGTCAGCTAAGGTCACACTTTCAGGAGGCACAGCAGACACAGACAGAGTTGACAAATTATAGAATTACAATGGCATACAGGAGAAATAAAAACCTTAAAGATATATTAGTTAGAGCAAAACTCACCTCTAAGAAATCCAAACAAGGTTTACATAACTATGTCCATAAACTGAATTTTGTATCAAATAATGTGACTGGGGTGGGTAGATTAACATCGAGTGAATTTGAACTTAAAACTTCCAACATCGTTTATGCCATTCAATGCACAGAGTGTAAAAAAACTATATATAGGAGAAACTAAAAATACAATGGAGTGTAGACTAAAACAACATCTTTATTATATGAGGAGAGGTAATAAAACTACAGTCTTATATGAACATTTTAAACAACATTCAATGGATCATTTACGTATAACGGGGCTTGAACACGATGTCACATGGTCACAGTGTCAGAGACAAGCGGCTGAGAGAAAGTGGATAAAGGTTCTTAAAACCATTGATCCAAGTGGTCTTAATGAAAAGTTTTAGTCGTAATGAGTCAAGAGTGTGTTTTTAAAGCATTCAGAATGCGGTTTGTAACTTACCTTTTCATTGTTTTTTGAATTTAATATCAATCAGCCGTATCCAGGAGAGAGAGGGTATTTAATTTTTTTTAAAAGGACACGCAGGAGCACCGTCGGGGAGATGTCGCCCCCTGCGGGCAAACCTCTGCTAAAACACTAAGAGCAGTTAGAGAGAGAGGAGGAGAATTTCAAAGTAAAAGCATGTTAGAGCAAATGGTTTATTGTTTTATAAAAAAATATGTTATCTTTGATTTATCCAAATACAAAATAGTACTTATGAACTAACCAATTAATATACAACTTGAGAAATATAATACAAAATAGTATTTATGAATTAATCAATTAATATATAACTTGAGAAATGTATATAGAAGTAAGTATATTTATTTACACACAGATTAGGTTTCCGGTTTCCGGTTTGTGACGTCACGCTGAACAGATCGTGCATCGTAGCTCCGTCGAGTTCATCATCTAAAAGCTTTTTTTTACCATCTTATTCCTATTTATATAATATAACTTATTAGTTTTACATAGGAATACTTTACCGTGACGATTATTGAGCAGTACTACCACGTGAAACTATTTATCACTAATAAACACCCAGTGTTGTTAGCATATAGCCCGCTAGCATCCACACGGTGGAGGCTGAAGCTAGCATTTTCCGATCTAATGGCGGATTCATCTGATATATGCTTTTCTGACCTATCCTCACCTGAGCGGGAAGCTGTGGAGGAGTTGTTTCCCGGTTTTAGCAGATCCAAGGCGAGGTACAGCGCCCACTTCACCCTGCCTTCCGACGTCCACAAGCGAGCAACAAACATGCATTCCACGCGATGCAGCTTCACGGACCGTGAACGACATGAAAGCGATCGGGAAGCTGTGGAGGAACCGCTGCCCGGCCTTCGCAGATTCGGCAAGCCAAACATCACCCTGGCCCCAGACGTTCGCAGGCGACCGAGGGGTGTCACAACCGAACACCCCACGCGATGCAGCTCCGGGGACCGCGTTCGGGTAAACGAAGACGCCATCGCCCAGCATGAAAGCGGTAAGACTCCGCTTGTTATTGTAACATGTACTACTTGCCACATGTATAGTTTAGCTTCTGCTGTTAGCATAGAGGGGTTTACATGCACTAAGTGTATTGAAGTATTAAGGTTAACTGAGAAGGTTGCTGAACTAGAATCGCGCATCCGAACGCTAGTTGAGGATAGCAAAACCGCTAATGTTACTGTCGCAAATAATCTATCGAGCGAAAAGACTAATGGCTCGGTTCCGACATCAGATGCTAATATAAATATTACAAATACTGTATCGAGCGCGCATAGTGTTTATCAAAATACACATGGCTCGGTTCCGTCATCAGAGTCAAGTCGGCGGTCAAACTGGGTGACTGTTAGGCGGCATAGTCATATAAGGCGTCCTTCTAAGACCCATAACGTAACGACAATTTCTAACAGATTCGATCCCCTAAGGAGTATACCAGCTGAAACACCTTTTAAAAGTGCCCTGGTCATTGGAGATTCTATACTCAGGAACACTAACATTGAGGCACCAAACACCATAGTCGACTGTATACCGGGAGCCAGAACGTCTGACATTAGATCCAAACTTAAAGTGCTGGCTAATGCTAAGCGGAAGTTTTCTAAGATTGTTATTCACGCCGGCACGAATGACACTAGGCTCCGCCAGTTGGAAATCACCAAAGATAATATTAAGGAGATGTGTGAAATTGCAAAAACAATGTCAGACAATGTAATATGCTCTGGTCCCCTCCCCGCCTACCGGGGAGATGAAACACATAGTAGATTAGTGTCTCTCAATGGATGGATGTCAAAGTGGTGCCCTCAGCATAACGTAGGGTTTATAGACAATTGGAAGCATTTCTGGGGAAGACCATTTCTCCTAACCCGAGATGGCCTTCACCCGTCATCGGAAGGAAGTGCTATACTCACTAAAAATCTGATCAATAGTCTTAATTCTGATATAGTATGACTATCCAGGGCCCAGGTCAGGAAACAGACGGATCGGCTTAACCGTCCATCTGTTAGCTGCCGTGATATGTCAAGACCACTTATATCCCAGCACTTCGAGTCAATCTTACCGAAATATCAGCACATTTCAACTGTATCTGTTCCCCGAACAAATAAATACAGGGCACCGCTTGTTACATCTGGTACAAATCTGATTCAAATAAAATTAGAAAACAATACATTAACAGATGAATCTCGATTCTTAAAATTCGGCCTTCTTAACATTAGATCGCTTACCAATAAAGAACCTATTGTCAATGAAATAATTACAGACCAAAACTTAGATGTACTCTGTTTAACAGAAACCTGGCTTAAAGCAGACGACTACATTAGTTTAAATGAATCCACCCCACAAGACTATTATTATAAACACGAACCTCGATTAAAGGGGAGAGGGGGTGGTGTAGCTACAATATACAACACAATGTTTAAAGTAAACCAAAAATCTGAGCTAAAATTTAAATCATTTGAAGTAATGTTGTTAAATATGGAAATAACTGATCGTAACCACAAACAGCTTTCTTTTGCTTTAGCGACAATCTATAGACCACCGGGTCACCATGCAGATTTCCTTAATGAAATAGCAGATTTCCTATCTGAGCTTGTAGTCACTGTAGATAAAGCTCTTATTGTTGGTGATTTTAATGTCCATGTGGACAACCCAAAAGACGCATTAGGACGTGCGTTTATAGATGTTCTAAATTCTCTCAATATTAGACAAAACGTGACAGGGCCAACGCATACTCGTAATCACACATTAGACTTAATTCTGTCACTCGGACTCAATATTAATGACGTCGAAATATCACCTCAGAGTGATGCAGTTTCTGACCATTACCTTGTGTCATACACTGTACTTCTAGATAGGATCACTCAATCTACAACATGCTACCGACTAGCCAGAACAATAATTTCCACCACTAAAGATAGCTTTATTAGCACTCTTCCAGACCTGTCCCAAATGAAACATGTAGCAGATAACTGTGACGATCTAGATATTGAAATAGAAAACCTAAACAATGTCTGTTCTAACACATTGGATGCCGTTGCTCCCATTCGAAAAAAGAGATTCAAAGAAAAACCACCAGCTCCATGGTATGACCATCACACAGCAGCCCTTAAAAAGGCAGCTAGAAAAATGGAAAGAAATTATAGAAGCACAAAGTTAGAAGTATGGCGCGCAGCATGGAAACAGAGTGTTAAACACTACAGACAGGCTATTAAAACCGCCAGATCTACATATCTTAGCAAGCTTATAAATGAGAATCATAATAACCCTCGTTTCCTCTTTAGCACAGTTGCGAAACTGACTAGAAACAAAGAACAAACAGAAACCAATAGTAAACTTCAACACAATAGTAACGACTTCATGAACTTCTTTTCTAACAAAATTTCGGCTATTAGGGAAAACATCGTAGCTACCCAGGCAGCCACCACTCTACCCATTAGTTCACTTAACACTAGACTACCATACGAACATCTTGATTCATTTAAACCTACTACAATAGATGAGCTCTCTAAACTAGTCACATCATCCAAATCATCGCCCTGTATATTAGACCCCGTTCCCACAAAACTACTTAAAGAAGTATTCCCTGTAGTGTCAACCCCGGTTCTAAATATCTTTAACTCATCGCTAGAAATAGGATACGTTCCAACAGCTTTCAAACTAGCAGTTATTAAACCGCTGATTAAAAAACCACAGCTTGACCAAGGAGAACTTAATAACTTTAGACCAATCTCAAATCTCCCTTTTCTTTCGAAAATATTAGAAAAGGTAGTGGCAAGCCAGTTACGCACATTCTTGACAAATAATAGTACATATGAAAAGTTCCAATCAGGATTCAGGCCCCACCATAGCACAGAGACAGCGTTGCTTAGAGTTACAAATGACCTCCTATTAACATCCGATCATGGTGAAATCTCAATTCTTATATTACTAGACCTTAGTGCAGCATTTGACACAATAGACCACAGAATCCTACTCAATAGACTAGAAAACTATGTTGGTATCAGTGGTCAGGCGCTAGCCTGGTTTAGGTCATATCTAACCAATCGCTATCACTTTGTTTATGTAAATGAGGAAGAGTCATATCACTCCCTGGTTAAATACGGTGTACCGCAGGGATCAGTTTTAGGTCCTATCCTGTTCTCGTTATACATGTTACCCCTAGGAGACATTATCAGGAAACACAACATAAGTTTTCACTGCTATGCGGATGATACCCAGCTTTACATCTCCTCGCATCCCAGCGAAACACACACGTTTTCTAAGCTAAAAGACTGCATTAGCGATGTTAGTGACTGGATGGCACATAACTTTCTTAAGCTCAACTCCAATAAGACAGAGGTACTTATTATTGAACCAAATCGCTACAAACATAATATGTCAGATTACAAATTGCACATAGATGGCTGTACTGTGGTGCCATCTTCCACGGTTAGGAACTTAGGTGTGATGTTCGACAGCAACTTATCCTTTGATAGTCATATTGCCAACGTCTGCCGCACAGCATTCTTCCATCTTAGAAATATCTCAAAAATACGCCATATACTGTCTACATCTGACGCAGAGAAGCTTATTCATGCTTTTATGACCTCTAGAATAGACTATTGTAACTCGCTACTCGGGGGATGCCATTCAAATCAGGTCAACAAGCTTCAGCTAGTTCAAAACGCTTCTGCAAGGGTACTTACTCGATCTAAGAAGTATGACCACATAAGCCCAATTCTGGCATCTTTACACTGGCTACCAGTTAAATATCGCATCCAATTTAAAATATCATTAATCACCTACAAAGCTTTAAATGGCTTAGCACCCTCATATCTTAGAGAATTACTATCAGAATACAATCCATCACGCACACTACGGTCGCAAAATTCTGGCCTATTGATTATCCCTAGACTATCAAAAGTGTCTAAAAGTGGAAGATCCTTTTCCTACTTAGCCCCTAAGCTCTGGAATGATTTACCAACCGATGTCCGAGAATCAGACACAGTCGATCATTTTAAATCTAGACTTAAAACTTTTCTCTTCAACAAAGCATTCGCATAATTTGTCTAGTAAAGGTTCTTAACTCGCAATAGTTATTTTCACGGAACAAAGCACTCACGGTCATAACACAGACCAACCAAATAAATAAATAAAAACCTTTTCTACATGAACACTTAAAATGAATTGCATTAAATAGTTTGCCACCGTTTGCCACTGAACCTGCATTAACGACGACAGTGGGGCTTTCGGCCTTAGTCAAACGGTTTGGCACGTATGGTCGGGTTGCGATTTTGGTGCTTTCGTGTGTCTTGTGAATAGTATGCCATACAGACCCGTTTGCCACTGAACCTGCATTAACGACGACAGTGGGGCCTCCAGCCTTAGTCAAACGGGTTGGTATGTATGGTCGGGTTGCGTTTTTCGCGCTTTCGTGTGTCTTGTGAATAGTATGCCATACATACCCGTTTGCCACTGAACCTGCATTAACGACGACAGTGGGGCCTCCAGCCTTAGTCAAACGGGTTGGCACGTATGGTCGGGTTGCAATTTTGGCGCTATCGTAAGTCTTATGAATAGTATGCCATACAGACCCGTTTGCCACTGAACCTGCATTAACGACGACAGTGGGGCCTCCAGCCTTAGTCAAACGGGTTGGTATGTATGGTCGGGTTGCGTTTTTCGCGCTTTCGTGTGTCTTGTGAATAGTATGCCATACAGACCCGTTTGCCACTGAACCTGCATTAACGACGACAGTGGGGCCTCCAGCCTTAGTCAAACGGGTTGGCACGTATGGTCGGGCTGCGATTTTGGCGCTATCGTAAGTCTTATGAATAGTATGCCATACAGACCCGTTTGCCACTGAACCTGCATTAACGACGACAGTGGGGCTTCCGGCCTTAGTCAAACGGGTTAACACGTATGGTCGGGTTGCGATGTTTTTGGCGTCTTCTCCTGGTCCTGTAAATGGTATACAATATAGACCCGTTTGCCACTGAACCTGCATTAACGACGACAGTGGGGCTTTAGGCCTTAGTCAAACGGGTCGTCAGGTTTCATTTTCTCTTAAAGATCGGAAGGTGACCCTTATTTACCATATATACCCTCGCATTGGGCCCCCAATTTGCTAAATCCTCAACTGTGGATAATATAATTATGCCGCAATATTTAGTCTGTCTGGAACTAAGCTGAGTTAAACCACATCACTGTGTGACACTTCAATACATATGAACGGCTGCTACGCTAATACGATTTTGTTTTTCTCTCCCTGTCTCGTCCTCGACCCGAGGACGAGACAAACAGACCCAGTCCCGGTAGATGTGAAAGTCGGCACACCTCTGATCTACTGGCCGTCCTTCAACGTTATGCCCAGCTGATACCTGACCAACGATCACCGGCAGAACCGCTTAATCTCCGCTAAATCTCCATTTCCGTTCTCCCAAGGGTTTTTCCCTCCTAGGACTTATTTTTCCTCGGATAAAAGCACGGGGTTTTTTTTCTCCTAGGGGGTTTTTCACCCCGGGGAGGCAGCCTTTTTGGGCTTTACCTAGCTTCCTCTTCTATACGTTGCTTTAGTAATACGTGCAATTATAATATTGAGTCATAGCCGCAGCAAATTTAACTGCTCATGCTATCATGTATTCTGTTGTGCTATCTGTCGTTTTCTGTGCTTTTCACTGCTTCTATTTATGTAAAGCTGCTTTGAAACAATTGACTTTTGTGAAAAGCGCTATATAAATAAAATTGAATTGAATTGAATTGAATATACAGCATTGATAAGAAATAGAAGGGGACAACCGACACTCACACATACAGCGGGAATCGTATCACGTGTGGATTTGTTGTGTATTTTGTTAAGCACTTACTGTAAAAAGCACTTAATTTTCCCCCCCCCCCCTCCCCTCTTTTTTTCTTTTTGTTTGCACTAATAATGATTTGTAAACCATTTTATTTTTATTATTTTATTACCTCTTGTTCCAGGCTGTACTAGTGTCAGTGTCGGTTGCCCCCTACACATAAAAAAGTTTTTTAAATACATGCTTGTCAATGGTCTTTATATCATTGTATTAATATGATAATCCCCTCCCCTGCCCCTTTCCCTAACCCCAATGTCAGTAACCCTGGGATTTCAAACCCTTTCTTCTTTTTATTCTTTTAAACCTATTCCTTATTATATTAAAATATCCCCCTCATCTGCCCCTTTCCCTAACCCCAATTTTAGTAACCCTAGTATTTCCAAAACCCAGGTCTTTTCTTTCCTTTCTTAATTGTCTTTGTTCATTTTACATATTTATTATTATAAACCTTAATTCTCCTTCCCACTTTTTATTCTGAACCCAATTCTAAAATGTGTATTATTGGCAATTCCGTTTTCTGTGTTTCTCTGTTAAAAACCTTTTTTTATTTAAATAACATCCTCTCCTGATTTTAGATTGTTTTTTCATTTTTTATTACACACATTGAAAGAACTATATTACTTTAGACCGAACTACCTTTGACACATTATTTTAATTTTCCCAGAGCGAATGTTTTTAAGTATACCTGTGCCAGTGCTGCCTGAAAAGGCCTTCATTCCCCTAACCTAACCTTTGCTAGCGCCAGGTTACTGAAACACTTTTATAAGGGGAATGTAAATTATAATTATAATTAAAAATGGAAATGTTGTTAGGTTTTTTGGTTGGTGTTAATAATTGTTGCTATTATATAAAGGTATACGTACCTTGTCTAAACAAAAATATGATGTCTTTTAACCTAATTATTTCATTTTACTTATTCATGTACCTTGTTCAGGTAAAAGCATTTTTATATTTTATTTTTTTTCATAAAGGATATGGCCAAAGGGAAGATACCATTAATATTCCCAAAAAGGGTGAAAAAAAGAAACCCTGGAGGCCTATACCAATTTAGACCAATCAGATTGTGCCATGTTGTACCACTTCCTTCCTTTTCCTTTTTAAGTCTTTGTGAGCCAATCAGTAACCTCTGATGAAGCCGAAGTAGGCGAAACGTCAGGCTCTCTTTTGATTTTATTTGTTTTTTTTCTCTATCCCTTTGTGAAATTTATTTTAGCTCTTTGTTAAATAAAGTTTAAGATTTTAATTTTTTGAACTCAGACACAAATGTAATCCTATGCCAGAATGGATCTATACACAATCATCAACCTTCAAGTTGTGGAAGCCATGATAGCATCATCCATTGAGTGAACAGTGAGTATGTGTGGATCTCTTTTATAACCATTTGTGGAAATTAACAACAAAGGGTGTGCACACTGAAGATTCTCCAAAGAGAACTGGAATGGTTTCCCTTTACACAACCTCATCAGGACTCACTGTGTTGTCTCCAAAATGGTAGAACTCTATTGAAAGACACACAAAAAGCAATCATTACTGTTTTTCTTTTTGGATCAAACATAACAGAAGGTATACATTTGTTTGTATGAAAGTGTTGTAATGACCCAAACAGGCCACTAGGTGGAACTCATCATCTCTGAAGAAGTCAGTCTCTTCCAATTACAATTGGTTAGTGCTTTGTTTGAATTGAAAACTTGAATATTGAGAGCTAGTTTAACTTTTATAGAGGGATTTGATTTAATTTTAGGAAGGTACAATTGTGGTTTTTATAATAATTTTTTTCAAATGTTTTTTTACCTGTTCATGTTTTATCTTGTGATACTTACCTCTGGTTTTATGTTTTTGTCCTTTAGTTGAGAACTTTTAAATCATGTCTCTTCCCCTCTTCAATCGCTTTTCACCACTGGTGGACACAGTATTCCCAGGTGAGAAAAGGATAGCTCAGACCTCAAAAAACCAAAATAGAGTAGAAGGCCGAATTAGAGACGTTCCGATAGATTTAGTCTTGACTAAGAAATATTTTAAACTGCTACAAGCCATACACCATTCTGAAATTCTTTCTAGATCAATGGCAGAAAAATCCTGTCCCCTCGGTATGCTCAAACAAGTCACCAAACTCACAGCATTCGTTAAACCTTCGTCTCCCAATGCCGAAACTTTGGAACGAGTCAAACAGAATACGGCTCAGTGGATGGATCAGAATATGACCATCCTTAGAGAACATTATGATGTAGTGATAGCTACGGGATTAGAAAGCATACATACTTTTGATACTGGAGCGTTTGACAAAGCAGTGCTGTGGAGCAAAATGAGATACAAACGTAAATTTACGGATAGCTCTGTAGACACGCTGAGATCAATGGTACAAAGATCCATGAAGGATGTACCCCCAGCGCTCTCTGACTCCATTCCGCCTCTCTCCAGGCCATCTAGATTGTCTCGGAGGAGATCGTACGCGTCGGCTTTGGTAGATGGTAGAGCTGAAACACAGATAAATGAAACCAAACATTTGAACAAGTCTGAAAATAACATTCAGCTGTTGAATACTGTAGTACAGGTAGATGCGTCGGCCTGTGCTGTTAAACCCAGGGATCCTCCTACGTTTCCGGTGCCTAGGGAGGTGTCCGTGCAGGTCCATCGAGCCGCTTCACCGCAGTCCCCGAGGGGAGGTGCGGAGAGTGTGGAACCTGATGTTGGCAAGGTACAGGGCGAATCTGAAATTAAAAACACAAATTTAATTCAGAATAGCAATGTATATAGAGAGGAATTAATCATATGCACTGACCCTGAGGTTTCTTCTCCTGATGCCTATCTACATTTGCAGGTTCCTCGGACGACGACGGAGGGGACCCCCAAAACTGGCAACAACATGCTAGAGGGTGAGGGACAGATGATGAGGGGTAAAATACCAAAAGAGTCATCTCTTTTAAATGAACCCCAACCTGAGTCCCTCTCTAATACCTCAGCAATCGGCCTGCAAGGGGGTCCTATTCTGTCTGTTCGTCGGGAACCTACAAGGCATAGGAGAACGAACAGAAAAATCTTTGATTGGGAAATCTCCATTAAACAAAAGGTTGTTATAATTGGCGACTCCAATTTGGCCCGTATTCCCTTCTGCTCACATGCTGATGTACAGATAGATAGCTTTCCGGGAGCCACCTTCTACCACATCAATGGGGTTTTGGAGAAAATCCAACCGAAACCCCTAACAGAAATAGTTATCTTGTCAGTAGGACTCAACAATTGTCTAGGTAAGCAAGAAACAACGACCACTTGCAAGCAGCTACAGCAACTATTGAGAACCAGTAAAGTCAAATTTCCAAATGCTCAAATTTATATCCCTATAATTAACTTTTCTGAAAATTTAGAGAATGCTATTCAAGGTTTACTTGGAAAATTGAACAGTTTTATTGGGAATAAATGTCAATTCTTACCTGATATGAATAGGTTGTTATTCCGCACAGAACCCCATGACCCTGTCCATTGGACCCGTGAAACTGCCACAAACATCCTTACATTTTGGTTAGACCAGTTAAACTTTTAGGTGGGAAGGAAGTGGGTTCCACCACTTCCCACTGGTCAAATATAACAAACCTTTCCTCCTATGCGTTGACAGCGACAGAAATCGAGGTCCTGGAAAAGGGGCTGACCTTTATCCCCACACCGAGTCAGGTAAGCCGCAGGGAGCTCCAAAGAGACGTCCACTGTTACCATAGAAGATTGAAACTTTTGGATCATTTTCAATATGAATCATCTTATAAGTACGTGCCCTTTACTGACCCTTCTACTTGGGAACCAGATTTAACAACTGTCTCTGGGCCTATTCGGGAGATAATCCAAAAAGATTTAATTAGTTTTTCTGACTATAGACCTAGGCAATGTGGCACATCAAATGTTACAGAATTTCAAAGGAAAGCTTTAGATAAACTTAAAAGTAATAGTCAGATTATAATTAAACCGGCAGATAAAGGATCACAAATAGTCATTATGAATAGATCACAATATCTATTGGAAGCAAACAGACAGTTAAACAATAAACAACATTATAGGCCATTACGTCATTCTACTCAGTTAGAAACACAGGATACAATACGGAATATAGTTCAAAATCTTTATCAGAAAAAATATATAAATAAAAAACAAAAATCTTACCTTTTCGGTCCAGATCCTCCTAGGCCCAGGCAGTTCTATCTACTTCCCAAGATTCATAAACCGCCAGAACAGTGGACGATTCCCTTTGAGGTTCCCTGCGGCCGCCCCATTGTTAGTGATTGTTCTTCAGAGTCCAGCCGTATAGCGGAATATATTGATTATTACATCAATCCACTGTCTCAAAAACACCCCAGTTATATTAAGGACACATATGATTTTGTTAATAAACTTAAAAACCTCAATGTTCCAATGTCTACCCTTCTCTTTTCTATAGATATTAATTCACTGTATACAAACATTAACACGGAATTGGGCTTACAGGCTGTTAGGAGGGCTCTTCAAACACACCCTGACCCCAGGAGGCCAGATGGGGAAATTTTACAACTTTTGGAATTGAGTCTAACCACAAATGATTTTGAATTTAATGACAAATATTATTTGCAGATTCACGGTACGGCCATGGGCAAGAAATTTGCCCCGGCGTATGCGAATATTTATATGAGCATGTGGGAAGAAACAGTGTTTCCTAAATGTGAGAAATTGCCCTGTAGATACTTTAGATATCTGGATGACATTTTTGGCCTCTGGCAACATTCATTGGAAGACTTTAAAGGTTTTATAAGTGTCTTGAATACACACCATACAGCCATTACAGTTACGCATAATGTACAATCAGATAAATTGGAGTTTTTAGACACACAGGTTTTCTTTCAGCCACCAGTTAGTGCCTCTAAAACCTTAGCCACTAGAGTTTTCTTTAAGGAAACGGATAGGCATGCTCTCTTATATAAGTCTAGTTACCATCCCAAACACACTTATAGGGGTTTGATTAAATCCCAGCTTCTCAGGTTCCGCAGGATCTGTACCTTTTCCGGGGATGTGGAGGCGGCTACGGACACTTTATTTAAGGCCCTGAGGCCCAGGGGTTATTCGAGGAGATTCCTTAGAAAAATTAAAGCAGAAGTTAGGCAATCCTTTCAGAATGATCACATAGGAAGGGAAGCTGAAAATAGGATACCTCTGGTGGTAACATATTCCCGATCCCTGGGCCATTTGGGCCGTCAGCTAAGGTCACACTTTCAGGAGGCACAGCAGACACAGACAGAGTTGACAAATTATAGAATTACAATGGCATACAGGAGAAATAAAAACCTTAAAGATATATTAGTTAGAGCAAAACTCACCTCTAAGAAATCCAAACAAGGTTTACATAACTATGTCCATAAACTGAATTTTGTATCAAATAATGTGACTGGGGTGGGTAGATTAACATCGAGTGAAATTGAACTTAAAACTTCCAACATCGTTTATGCCATTCAATGCACAGAGTGTAAAAAACTATATATAGGAGAAACTAAAAATACAATGGAGTGTAGACTAAAACAACATCTTTATTATATGAGGAGAGGTAATAAAACTACAGTCTTATATGAACATTTTAAAGAACATTCAATGGATCATTTACGTATAACGGGGCTTGAACACGATGTCACATGGTCACAGTGTCAGAGACAAGCGGCTGAGAGAAAGTGGATAAAGGTTCTTAAAACCATTGATCCAAGTGGTCTTAATGAAAAGTTTTAGTCGTAATGAGTCAAGAGTGTGTTTTTAAAGCATTCAGAATGCGGTTTGTAACTTACCTTTTCATTGTTTTTTGAATTTAATATCAATCAGCCGTATCCAGGAGAGAGAGGGTATTTAATTTTTTTTAAAAAGACACGCAGGAGCACCGTCGGGGAGATGTCGCCCCCTGCGGGCAAACCTCTGCTAAAACACTAAGAGCAGTTAGAGAGAGAGGAGGAGAATTTCAAAGTAAAAGCATGTTAGAGCAAATGGTTTATTGTTTTATAAAAAAATATGTTATCTTTGATTTATCCAAATACAAAATAGTACTTATGAACTAACCAATTAATATACAACTTGAGAAATATAATACAAAATAGTATTTATGAATTAATCAATTAATATATAACTTGAGAAATGTATATAGAAGTAAGTATATTTATTTACACACAGATTAGGATATACAGCATTGATAAGAAATAGAAGGGGACAACCGACACTCACACATACAGCGGGAATCGTATCACGTGTGGATTTGTTGTGTATTTTGTTAAGCACTTACTGTAAAAAGCACTTAATTTTTCCCCCCCCTCCCCTCTTTTTTTCTTTTTGTTTGCACTAATAATGATTTGTAAACCATTTTATTTTTATTATTTTATTACCTCTTGTTCCAGGCTGTACTAGTGTCAGTGTCGGTTGCCCCCTACACATAAAAAAGTTTTTTAAATACATGCTTGTCAATGGTCTTTATATCATTGTATTAATATGATAATCCCCTCCCCTGCCCCCTTCCCTAACCCCAATGTCAGTAACCCTGGGATTTCAAACCCTTTCTTCTTTTTATTCTTTTAAACCTATTCCTTATTATATTAAAATATCCCCCTCATCTGCCCCTTTCCCTAACCCCAATTTTAGTAACCCTAGTATTTCCAAAACCCAGGTCTTTTCTTTCCTTTCTTAATTGTCTTTGTTCATTTTACATATTTATTATTATAAACCTTAATTCTCCTTCCCACTTTTTATTCTGAACCCAATTCTAAAATGTGTATTATTGGCAATTCCGTTTTCTGTGTTTCTCTGTTAAAAACCTTTTTTTATTTAAATAACATCCTCTCCTGATTTTAGATTGTTTTTTCATTTTTTATTACACACATTGAAAGAACTATATTACTTTAGACCGAACTACCTTTGACACATTATTTTAATTTTCCCAGAGCGAATGTTTTTAAGTATACCTGTGCCAGTGCTGCCTGAAAAGGCCTTCATTCCCCTAACCTAACCTTTGCTAGCGCCAGGTTACTGAAACACTTTTATAAGGGGAATGTAAATTATAATTATAATTAAAAATGGAAATGTTGTTAGGTTTTTTGGTTGGTGTTAATAATTGTTGCTATTATATAAAGGTATACGTACCTTGTCTAAACAAAAATATGATGTCTTTTAACCTAATTATTTCATTTTACTTATTCATGTACCTTGTTCAGGTAAAAGCATTTTTTTATTTTATTTTTTTTCATAAAGGATATGGCCAAAGGGAAGATACCATTAATATTCCCAAAAAGGGTGAAAAAAAGAAACCCTGGAGGCCTATACCAATTTAGACCAATCAGATTGTGCCATGTTGTACCACTTCCTTCCTTTTCCTTTTTAAGTCTTTGTGAGCCATTCAATCAGTAACCTCTGATGAAGCCGAAGTAGGCGAAACGTCAGGCTCTCTTTTGATTTTATTTGTTTTTTTTCTCTATCCCTTTGTGAAATTTATTTTAGCTCTTTGTTAAATAAAGTTTAAGATTTTAATTTTTTGAACTCAGACACAAATGTAATCCTATGCCAGAATGGATCTATACACAATCATCAACCTTCAAGTTGTGGAAGCCATGATAGCATCATCCATTGAGTGAACAGTGAGTATGTGTGGATCTCTTTTATAACCATTTGTGGAAATTAACAACAAAGGGTGTGCACACTGAAGATTCTCCAAAGAGAACTGGAATGGTTTCCCTTTACACAACCTCATCAGGACTCACTGTGTTGTCTCCAAAATGGTAGAACTCTATTGAAAGACACACAAAAAGCAATCATTACTGTTTTTCTTTTTGGATCAAACATAACAGAAGGTATACATTTGTTTGTATGAAAGTGTTGTAATGACCCAAACAGGCCACTAGGTGGAACTCATCATCTCTGAAGAAGTCAGTCTCTTCCAATTACAATTGGTTAGTGCTTTGTTTGAATTGAAAACTTGAATATTGAGAGCTAGTTTAACTTTTATAGAGGGATTTGATTTAATTTTAGGAAGGTACAATTGTGGTTTTTATAATAATTTTTTTCAAATGTTTTTTTACCTGTTCATGTTTTATCTTGTGATACTTACCTCTGGTTTTATGTTTTTGTCCTTTAGTTGAGAACTTTTAAATCATGTCTCTTCCCCTCTTCAATCGCTTTTCACCACTGGTGGACACAGTATTCCCAGGTGAGAAAAGGATAGCTCAGACCTCAAAAAACCAAAATAGAGTAGAAGGCCGAATTAGAGACGTTCCGATAGATTTAGTCTTGACTAAGAAATATTTTAAACTGCTACAAGCCATACACCATTCTGAAATTCTTTCTAGATCAATGGCAGAAAAATCCTGTCCCCTCGGTATGCTCAAACAAGTCACCAAACTCACAGCATTCGTTAAACCTTCGTCTCCCAATGCCGAAACTTTGGAACGAGTCAAACAGAATACGGCTCAGTGGATGGATCAGAATATGACCATCCTTAGAGAACATTATGATGTAGTGATAGCTACGGGATTAGAAAGCATACATACTTTTGATACTGGAGCGTTTGACAAAGCAGTGCTGTGGAGCAAAATGAGATACAAACGTAAATTTACGGATAGCTCTGTAGACACGCTGAGATCAATGGTACAAAGATCCATGAAGGATGTACCCCCAGCGCTCTCTGACTCCATTCCGCCTCTCACCAGGCCATCTAGATTGTCTCGGAGGAGATCGTACGCGTCGGCTTTGGTAGATGGTAGAGCTGAAACACAGATAAATGAAACCAAACATTTGAACAAGTCTGAAAATAACATTCAGCTGTTGAATACTGTAGTACAGGTAGATGCGTCGGCCTGTGCTGTTAAACCCAGGGATCCTCCTACGTTTCCGGTGCCTAGGGAGGTGTCCGTGCAGGTCCATCGAGCCGCTTCACCGCAGTCCCCGAGGGGAGGTGCGGAGAGTGTGGAACCTGATGTTGGCAAGGTACAGGGCGAATCTGAAATTAAAAACACAAATTTAATTCAGAATAGCAATGTATATAGAGAGGAATTAATCATATGCACTGACCCTGAGGTTTCTTCTCCTGATGCCTATCTACATTTGCAGGTTCCTCGGACGACGACGGAGGGGACCCCCAAAACTGGCAACAACATGCTAGAGGGTGAGGGACAGATGATGAGGGGTAAAATACCAAAAGAGTCATCTCTTTTAAATGAACCCCAACCTGAGTCCCTCTCTAATACCTCAGCAATCGGCCTGCAAGGGGGTCCTATTCTGTCTGTTCGTCGGGAACCTACAAGGCATAGGAGAACGAACAGAAAAATCTTTGATTGGGAAATCTCCATTAAACAAAAGGTTGTTATAATTGGCGACTCCAATTTGGCCCGTATTCCCTTCTGCTCACATGCTGATGTACAGATAGATAGCTTTCCGGGAGCCACCTTCTACCACATCAATGGGGTTTTGGAGAAAATCCAACCGAAACCCCTAACAGAAATAGTTATCTTGTCAGTAGGACTCAACAATTGTCTAGGTAAGCAAGAAACAACGACCACTTGCAAGCAGCTACAGCAACTATTGAGAACCAGTAAAGTCAAATTTCCAAATGCTCAAATTTATATCCCTATAATTAACTTTTCTGAAAATTTAGAGAATGCTATTCAAGGTTTACTTGGAAAATTGAACAGTTTTATTGGGAATAAATGTCAATTCTTACCTGATATGAATAGGTTGTTATTCCGCACAGAACCCCATGACCCTGTCCATTGGACCCGTGAAACTGCCACAAACATCCTTACATTTTGGTTAGACCAGTTAAACTTTTAGGTGGGAAGGAAGTGGGTTCCACCACTTCCCACTGGTCAAATATAACAAACCTTTCCTCCTATGCGTTGACAGCGACAGAAATCGAGGTCCTGGAAAAGGGGCTGACCTTTATCCCCACACCGAGTCAGGTAAGCCGCAGGGAGCTCCAAAGAGACGTCCACTGTTACCATAGAAGATTGAAACTTTTGGATCATTTTCAATATGAATCATCTTATAAGTACGTGCCCTTTACTGACCCTTCTACTTGGGAACCAGATTTAACAACTGTCTCTGGGCCTATTCGGGAGATAATCCAAAAAGATTTAATTAGTTTTTCTGACTATAGACCTAGGCAATGTGGCACATCAAATGTTACAGAATTTCAAAGGAAAGCTTTAGATAAACTTAAAAGTAATAGTCAGATTATAATTAAACCGGCAGATAAAGGATCACAAATAGTCATTATGAATAGATCACAATATCTATTGGAAGCAAACAGACAGTTAAACAATAAACAACATTATAGGCCATTACGTCATTCTACTCAGTTAGAAACACAGGATACAATACGGAATATAGTTCAAAATCTTTATCAGAAAAAATATATAAATAAAAAACAAAAATCTTACCTTTTCGGTCCAGATCCTCCTAGGCCCAGGCAGTTCTATCTACTTCCCAAGATTCATAAACCGCCAGAACAGTGGACGATTCCCTTTGAGGTTCCCTGCGGCCGCCCCATTGTTAGTGATTGTTCTTCAGAGTCCAGCCGTATAGCGGAATATATTGATTATTACATCAATCCACTGTCTCAAAAACACCCCAGTTATATTAAGGACACATATGATTTTGTTAATAAACTTAAAAACCTCAATGTTCCAATGTCTACCCTTCTCTTTTCTATAGATATTAATTCACTGTATACAAACATTAACACGGAATTGGGCTTACAGGCTGTTAGGAGGGCTCTTCAAACACACCCTGACCCCAGGAGGCCAGATGGGGAAATTTTACAACTTTTGGAATTGAGTCTAACCACAAATGATTTTGAATTTAATGACAAATATTATTTGCAGATTCACGGTACGGCCATGGGCAAGAAATTTGCCCCGGCGTATGCGAATATTTATATGAGCATGTGGGAAGAAACAGTGTTTCCTAAATGTGAGAAATTGCCCTGTAGATACTTTAGATATCTGGATGACATTTTTGGCCTCTGGCAACATTCATTGGAAGACTTTAAAGGTTTTATAAGTGTCTTGAATACACACCATACAGCCATTACAGTTACGCATAATGTACAATCAGATAAATTGGAGTTTTTAGACACACAGGTTTTCTTTCAGCCACCAGTTAGTGACTCTAAAACCTTAGCCACTAGAGTTTTCTTTAAGGAAACGGATAGGCATGCTCTCTTATATAAGTCTAGTTACCATCCCAAACACACTTATAGGGGTTTGATTAAATCCCAGCTTCTCAGGTTCCGCAGGATCTGTACCTTTTCCGGGGATGTGGAGGCGGCTACGGACACTTTATTTAAGGCCCTGAGGCCCAGGGGTTATTCGAGGAGATTCCTTAGAAAAATTAAAGCAGAAGTTAGGCAATCCTTTCAGAATGATCACATAGGAAGGGAAGCTGAAAATAGGATACCTCTGGTGGTAACATATTCCCGATCCCTGGGCCATTTGGGCCGTCAGCTAAGGTCACACTTTCAGGAGGCACAGCAGACACAGACAGAGTTGACAAATTATAGAATTACAATGGCATACAGGAGAAATAAAAACCTTAAAGATATATTAGTTAGAGCAAAACTCACCTCTAAGAAATCCAAACAAGGTTTACATAACTATGTCCATAAACTGAATTTTGTATCAAATAATGTGACTGGGGTGGGTAGATTAACATCGAGTGAAATTGAACTTAAAACTTCCAACATCGTTTATGCCATTCAATGCACAGAGTGTAAAAAACTATATATAGGAGAAACTAAAAATACAATGGAGTGTAGACTAAAACAACATCTTTATTATATGAGGAGAGGTAATAAAACTACAGTCTTATATGAACATTTTAAAGAACATTCAATGGATCATTTACGTATAACGGGGCTTGAACACGATGTCACATGGTCACAGTGTCAGAGACAAGCGGCTGAGAGAAAGTGGATAAAGGTTCTTAAAACCATTGATCCAAGTGGTCTTAATGAAAAGTTTTAGTCGTAATGAGTCAAGAGTGTGTTTTTAAAGCATTCAGAATGCGGTTTGTAACTTACCTTTTCATTGTTTTTTGAATTTAATATCAATCAGCCGTATCCAGGAGAGAGAGGGTATTTAATTTTTTTTAAAAAGACACGCAGGAGCACCGTCGGGGAGATGTCGCCCCCTGCGGGCAAACCTCTGCTAAAACACTAAGAGCAGTTAGAGAGAGAGGAGGAGAATTTCAAAGTAAAAGCATGTTAGAGCAAATGGTTTATTGTTTTATAAAAAAATATGTTATCTTTGATTTATCCAAATACAAAATAGTACTTATGAACTAACCAATTAATATACAACTTGAGAAATATAATACAAAATAGTATTTATGAATTAATCAATTAATATATAACTTGAGAAATGTATATAGAAGTAAGTATATTTATTTACACACAGATTAGGATATACAGCATTGATAAGAAATAGAAGGGGACAACCGACACTCACACATACAGCGGGAATCGTATCATGTGTGGATTTGTTGTGTATTTTGTTAAGCACTTACTGTAAAAAGCACTTAATTTTCCCCCCCCCTCCCCTCTTTTTTTCTTTTTGTTTGCACTAATAATGATTTGTAAACCATTTTATTTTTATTATTTTATTACCTCTTGTTCCAGGCTGTACTAGTGTCAGTGTCGGTTGCCCCCTACACATAAAAAAGTTTTTTAAATACATGCTTGTCAATGGTCTTTATATCATTGTATTAATATGATAATCCCCTCCCCTGCCCCCTTCCCTAACCCCAATTTTAGTAACCCTAGTATTTCCAAAACCCAGGTCTTTTCTTTCCTTTCTTAATTGTCTTTGTTCATTTTACATATTTATTATTATAAACCTTAATTCTCCTTCCCACTTTTTATTCTGAACCCAATTCTAAAATGTGTATTATTGGCAATTCCGTTTTCTGTGTTTCTCTGTTAAAAACCTTTTTTTATTTAAATAACATCCTCTCCTGATTTTAGATTGTTTTTTTCATTTTTTATTACACACATTGAAAGAACTTTATAACTTTAGACTGAACTACCTTTGACACATTATTTTAATTTTCCCAGAGTGAATGTTTTTAAGTATACCTGTGCCAGTGCTGCCTGAAAAGGCCTTCATTCCCCTAACCTAACCTAACCCCACGCCTGATGAAGACACATTAAGCTGTCGAAACGTGCGTCGCGTGATAGGGCTTATTAGAGACACACACACACACACACACACACACTAGGGGTACCGTTGTACACACACACAACGAAGGACCTAGTGTGTTTAAATAATTCAGACTTCTCTCGAACACCAGTATTAAATCATCTGGAGACCTTCATAGCGGATGGTGATTGGAAGTAGATCAATTAGATCCCCTCACCTGAACCAAACCCCAACGTCAGGAATTTTATATAATTTTTGAAACCTAGACAGGGTAACCCTGAGCTCACCAACCACCAAATGGGAAATGTGTATATGTTCTAAAATAGGAAAATGTGAGTGCTTGTGTGTACTGCTTGTGTAGTGGTGGGGACTGATCTTGGGTGGCCAGTTGGGCGATGGCCAGTGCACAACCGAGTTGGATGTCTGGACTTTGTTTGGATGTCGGACTTTGGCCTATCCTCAGCCTAACCCAGCGAGTGCCTCGTCCTCTGGGCCTTTGGTTGGTTTTCATAGCTGTGCTTGTGGTATTACATGGGTAAAATGCAAAAATATGCTTCTCAGAGTTTCAATTGACGTTGTAAATAGGAAAAGAGAGAGGCCACGCCCCTCTCAGAGAGATACACATATAAAGAGCTGCAAAGGCAGACGCTGAGAGTAAGAGGCAAATTCTAGAAAGATTAAATACACTCCTAAGGTACCGTTGGGTGTCAGAAAAATTAATTTAGAAATTTTTCGCACCACACAAGGTGTCAGTTGTCTTCAGTCTCCACCATGGAGTGGTGTAGAGCACGTATTTAGTTGGAGACACACATTGGTGGAACCGATAGTGAAACGTAACGCAGCGAGGGGACTTGGGGTGTTTTGGAGATACACGATAGGGATACCGTTGCATGTATGACACACATTGAAGGACTCTATGTATTTGAGAGGTACCAATGCATGTAAAAAATACACATTGAAGGGCTCTACGTATTTTAGAGGCACCAATGGGGATGTCATACACAACAGGGGGACCTAGGATGTTTTAAAGATACACACTAAGGGCACCGCTGTGTTCATGACACACATCGAGGGGCACTAATGACTTCAAAAATACGTTTGGATTTTTTTACACCTCATATAGGGTGTTTAACACACAACGAGGGCATTAGGGTGTATTTAAACTCTTCAGTCTCCGTCCAAGATGGACGTTTGGAAGCCACGCCTGATGAAGACACATTAAGCTGTCGAAACGTGCGTCGCGTGATAGGGCTTATTAGAGACACATACACACACACACTAGGGGTACCGTTGTACACACACACAACGAAGGACCTAGTGTGTTTAAATAATTCAGACTTCTCTCGAACACCAGTATTAAATCATCTGGAGACCTTCATAGCGGATGGTGATTGGAAGTAGATCAATTAGATCCCCTCACCTGAACCAAACCCAAACCCCAACGTCAGGAATTTTATATAATTTTTGAAACCTAGACAGGGTAACCCTGAGCTCACCAACCACCAAATGGGAAATGTGTATATGTTCTAAAATAGGAAAATGTGAGTGCTTGTGTGTACTGCTTGTGTAGTGGTGGGGACTGATCTTGGGTGGCCAGTTGGGCGATGGCCAGTGCACAACCGAGTTGGATGTCTGGACTTTGTTTGGATGTCGGACTTTGGCCTATCCTCAGCCTAACCCAGCGAGTGCCTCGTCCTCTGGGCCTTTGGTTGGTTTTCATAGCTGTGCTTGTGGTATTACATGGGTAAAATGCAAAAATATGCTTCTCAGAGTTTCAATTGACGTTGTAAATAGGAAAAGAGAGAGGCCACGCCTCTCTCAGAGAGATACACATATAAAGAGCTGCAAAGGCAGACGCTGAGAGTAAGAGGCAAATTCTAGAAAGATTAAATACACTCCTAAGGTACCGTTGGGTGTCAGAAAAATTAATTTAGATTTTTTACGCACCACACAAGGTGTCAGTTGTCTTCAGTCTCCACCATGGAGTGGTGTAGAGCACGTATTTAGTTGGAGACACACATTGGTGGAACCGATAGTGAAACGTAACGCAGCGAGGGGACTTGGGGTGTTTTGGAGATACACGATAGGGATACCGTTGCATGTATGACACACATTGAAGGACTCTATGTATTTGAGAGGTACCAATGCATGTAAAAAATACACATTGAAGGGCTCTACGTATTTTAGAGGCACCAATGGGGATGTCATACACAACAGGGGGACCTAGGATGTTTTAAAGATACACACTAAGGGCACCGCTGTGTTCATGACACACATCGAGGGGCACTAATGACTTCAAAAATACGTTTGGATTTTTTTACACCTCATATAGGGTGTTTAACACACAACGAGGGCATTAGGGTGTATTTAAACTCTTCAGTCTCCGTCCAAGATGGACGTTTGGAAGCCACGCCTGATGAAGACACATTAAGCTGTCGAAACGTGCGTCGCGTGATAGGGCTTATTAGAGACACATACACATACACACACACACACACACACACACACACACACACTAGGGGTACCGTTGTACACACACACAACGAAGGACCTAGTGTGTTTAAATAATTCAGACTTCTCTCGAACACCAGTATTAAATCATCTGGAGACCTTCATAGCGGATGGTGATTGGAAGTAGATCAATTAGATCCCCTCACCTGAACCAAACCCCAACGTCAGGAATTTTATATAATTTTTGAAACCTAGACAGGGTAACCCTGAGCTCACCAACCACCAAATGGGAAATGTGTATATGTTCTAAAATAGGAAAATGTGAGTGCTTGTGTGTACTGCTTGTGTAGTGGTGGGGACTGATCTTGGGTGGCCAGTTGGGCGATGGCCAGTGCACAACCGAGTTGGATGTCTGGACTTTGTTTGGATGTCTGACTTTGGCCTATCCTCAGCCTAACCCAGCGAGTGCCTCGTCCTCTGGGCCTTTGGTTGGTTTTCATAGCTGTGCTTGTGGTATTACATGGGTAAAATGCAAAAATATGCTTCTCAGAGTTTCAATTGACGTTGTAAATAGGAAAAGAGAGAGGCCACGCCCCTCTCAGAGAGATACACATATAAAGAGCTGCAAAGGCAGACGCTGAGAGTAAGAGGCAAATTCTAGAAAGATTAAATACACTCCTAAGGTACCGTTGGGTGTCAGAAAAATTAATTTAGAAATTTTTCGCACCACACAAGGTGTCAGTTGTCTTCAGTCTCCACCATGGAGTGGTGTAGAGCACGTATTTAGTTGGAGACACACATTGGTGGAACCGATAGTGAAACGTAACGCAGCGAGGGGACTTGGGGTGTTTTGGAGATACACGATAGGGATACCGTTGCATGTATGACACACATTGAAGGACTCTATGTATTTGAGAGGTACCAATGCATGTAAAAAATACACATTGAAGGGCTCTACGTATTTTAGAGGCACCAATGGGGATGTCATACACAACAGGGGGACCTAGGATGTTTTAAAGATACACACTAAGGGCACCGCTGTGTTCATGACACACATCGAGGGGCACTAATGACTTCAAAAATACGTTTGGATTTTTTTACACCTCATATAGGGTGTTTAACACACAACGAGGGCATTAGGGTGTATTTAAACTCTTCAGTCTCCGTCCAAGATGGACGTTTGGAAGCCACGCCTGATGAAGACACATTAAGCTGTCGAAACGTGCGTCGCGTGATAGGGCTTATTAGAGACACATACACACACACACTAGGGGTACCGTTGTACACACACACAACGAAGGACCTAGTGTGTTTAAATAATTCAGACTTCTCTCGAACACCAGTATTAAATCATCTGGAGACCTTCATAGCGGATGGTGATTGGAAGTAGATCAATTAGATCCCCTCACCTGAACCAAACCCAAACCCCAACGTCAGGAATTTTATATAATTTTTGAAACCTAGACAGGGTAACCCTGAGCTCACCAACCACCAAATGGGAAATGTGTATATGTTCTAAAATAGGAAAATGTGAGTGCTTGTGTGTACTGCTTGTGTAGTGGTGGGGACTGATCTTGGGTGGCCAGTTGGGCGATGGCCAGTGCACAACCGAGTTGGATGTCTGGACTTTGTTTGGATGTCGGACTTTGGCCTATCCTCAGCCTAACCCAGCGAGTGCCTCGTCCTCTGGGCCTTTGGTTGGTTTTCATAGCTGTGCTTGTGGTATTACATGGGTAAAATGCAAAAATATGCTTCTCAGAGTTTCAATTGACGTTGTAAATAGGAAAAGAGAGAGGCCACGCCTCTCTCAGAGAGATACACATATAAAGAGCTGCAAAGGCAGACGCTGAGAGTAAGAGGCAAATTCTAGAAAGATTAAATACACTCCTAAGGTACCGTTGGGTGTCAGAAAAATTAATTTAGATTTTTTACGCACCACACAAGGTGTCAGTTGTCTTCAGTCTCCACCATGGAGTGGTGTAGAGCACGTATTTAGTTGGAGACACACATTGGTGGAACCGATAGTGAAACGTAACGCAGCGAGGGGACTTGGGGTGTTTTGGAGATACACGATAGGGATACCGTTGCATGTATGACACACATTGAAGGACTCTATGTATTTGAGAGGTACCAATGCATGTAAAAAATACACATTGAAGGGCTCTACGTATTTTAGAGGCACCAATGGGGATGTCATACACAACAGGGGGACCTAGGATGTTTTAAAGATACACACTAAGGGCACCGCTGTGTTCATGACACACATCGAGGGGCACTAATGACTTCAAAAATACGTTTGGATTTTTTTACACCTCATATAGGGTGTTTAACACACAACGAGGGCATTAGGGTGTATTTAAACTCTTCAGTCTCCGTCCAAGATGGACGTTTGGAAGCCACGCCTGATGAAGACACATTAAGCTGTCGAAACGTGCGTCGCGTGATAGGGCTTATTAGAGACACATACACATACACACACACACACACACACACACACACACTAGGGGTACCGTTGTACACACACACAACGAAGGACCTAGTGTGTTTAAATAATTCAGACTTCTCTCGAACACCAGTATTAAATCATCTGGAGACCTTCATAGCGGATGGTGATTGGAAGTAGATCAATTAGATCCCCTCACCTGAACCAAACCCCAACGTCAGGAATTTTATATAATTTTTGAAACCTAGACAGGGTAACCCTGAGCTCACCAACCACCAAATGGGAAATGTGTATATGTTCTAAAATAGGAAAATGTGAGTGCTTGTGTGTACTGCTTGTGTAGTGGTGGGGACTGATCTTGGGTGGCCAGTTGGGCGATGGCCAGTGCACAACCGAGTTGGATGTCTGGACTTTGTTTGGATGTCTGACTTTGGCCTATCCTCAGCCTAACCCAGCGAGTGCCTCGTCCTCTGGGCCTTTGGTTGGTTTTCATAGCTGTGCTTGTGGTATTACATGGGTAAAATGCAAAAATATGCTTCTCAGAGTTTCAATTGACGTTGTAAATAGGAAAAGAGAGAGGCCACGCCCCTCTCAGAGAGATACACATATAAAGAGCTGCAAAGGCAGACGCTGAGAGTAAGAGGCAAATTCTAGAAAGATTAAATACACTCCTAAGGTACCGTTGGGTGTCAGAAAAATTAATTTAGAAATTTTTCGCACCACACAAGGTGTCAGTTGTCTTCAGTCTCCACCATGGAGTGGTGTAGAGCACGTATTTAGTTGGAGACACACATTGGTGGAACCGATAGTGAAACGTAACGCAGCGAGGGGACTTGGGGTGTTTTGGAGATACACGATAGGGATACCGTTGCATGTATGACACACATTGAAGGACTCTATGTATTTGAGAGGTACCAATGCATGTAAAAAATACACATTGAAGGGCTCTACGTATTTTAGAGGCACCAATGGGGATGTCATACACAACAGGGGGACCTAGGATGTTTTAAAGATACACACTAAGGGCACCGCTGTGTTCATGACACACATCGAGGGGCACTAATGACTTCAAAAATACGTTTGGATTTTTTTACACCTCATATAGGGTGTTTAACACACAACGAGGGCATTAGGGTGTATTTAAACTCTTCAGTCTCCGTCCAAGATGGACGTTTGGAAGCCACGCCTGATGAAGACACATTAAGCTGTCGAAACGTGCGTCGCGTGATAGGGCTTATTAGAGACACATACACACACACACTAGGGGTACCGTTGTACACACACACAACGAAGGACCTAGTGTGTTTAAATAATTCAGACTTCTCTCGAACACCAGTATTAAATCATCTGGAGACCTTCATAGCGGATGGTGATTGGAAGTAGATCAATTAGATCCCCTCACCTGAACCAAACCCAAACCCCAACGTCAGGAATTTTATATAATTTTTGAAACCTATACAGGGTAACCCTGAGCTCACCAACCACCAAATGGGAAATGTGTATATGTTCTAAAATAGGAAAATGTGAGTGCTTGTGTGTACTGCTTGTGTAGTGGTGGGGACTGATTTTGGGTGGCCAGTTGGGCGATGGCCAGTGCACAACCGAGTTGGATGTCTGGACTTTGTTTGGATGTCTGACTTTGGCCTATCCTCAGTCTAACCCTAACTTGAACCTGGTGTCGAGTCCAGGGCTTTCCAACGAAACCACCGCCAAGTCTTTCTGACCTTCCTGTGTCATTTGACTGATCCTGCAATTACCCTATACCCTATTCCAAACCTTTTCGGACGAGCTCCGAATAGGGGGGAGATGTTGTAACTTTCCGAAAAACCTAACCCTAACCAAACCCCAACATTGATTTTATAGACAGATTTCGCCCCTAACCTCTCCAAAATCAAACCCTAACATTCAGAACCCTAAAGATATGTTTTAAAATGTAAGGTGACTATAAGCAGCCTTTCAGGTTTTAATAGATTAATGAGCTAAACAGGCAATTCGTTTTAATTCCCCTTTTGTAAAATAATTAATTAATTAATAAAATACAGCACTTGTCAAAGGATAATATTAAACATTTATTTCCAATTTAACATAATCACTTTAATCATTAAAACAGACATTTAAGTAGAAATACTGAGGCTGTTATTCCGTAGAGTAACCACAAGGGGGCGCCACGCGATCGTCAAATTTCTCCAAAACCTCATTAGACTCATGTTTTCATCTGCAGTGTGGATGGACTGGAAAACACGTGCCAAGCATTGAATAAAAGAACTAAAAGGGACTTAAATTAGCTGTTTTAAAGGTGACATATGTACATAACATCAATATAGTAACTTTTTAACGGCACCTTTAGCCTTTAGTCTGGAAATTATCTATTTTATTGACATTAGCAATACCACGTGGTTTAGCATGTTATTCGGCTCTCATATTAACTTAGCCTTAAAAACACTAGATTAACAAGGGTGAGTTTTATTAACATAAAACAATTAAACAATTGTAAAAACCGCTATATACATCAAATTAATTGAATTTTAAGATCTACCAGGCGAGGGTGCCTCATGAGGAGGGTGTATAGTACATAAAACCCTGAAACATCCGATGATTCATGAGGTAGTGCTACTGACGATGTGTCTCAAACATTTCCCTTGCATTGGCATCAGCAACCTCTGGAGGGATAGGACCACTTGTTAATATCAACAACAATGAAGACATCGACAAGAAATGTAATGAAAATAAAAGAAAAGGCAATAACATAAGTATTTCGATGATGCTCGGTGGGTATAGATTTGTGCCGTTAAGCCCACTGGTCGGGGGCGGGACTCTAGTCCTTTTAAGGGATTCAGCGCGTCGACCTCCAAAAACATGCGCCGGCCCGTGCCTTTTCCTCGTTCTCCCTAAACCAAACTGTGCAGAGTCTGTACAGCGGGAGACGTTGTATCTTCAATACCTAACCCTAACTAATTAGTATATATACCAAATTTCAGGTCTCTACGACCTTCTGGTCAAGAGATATTTGAGGATCAGTCATTTGACTGATCCTGCAATTACCCTATATACCCTAACCCTAAACTTAAGGTCAGTAACCCTAGACTACTTTAACCCAACGGTTTATCTAATAACTATATAAAACCTTTATACTATTATTACCTCAAATCATTCACTAAACCTAATGTCAGTACTTTTTAAAAACTATAACAAACTACCAATTACCTTAACGGTTTCTAATCCTAAAGTCAGGCACCATAGGGATGCATAGTAAGGACTATACTTATCTTGAACCTTAAAATATCTAACTTATCCCTTAACCTAATGTCAGGATGTCGTAAACACGAAAACAAACTAAAATATACCTGTATCTTGGCTAATCCTAAAGTCAAGCACCATAGAGATAGTAACAAAATCAAAAACTCTATACAAGATTTACTTCAAATCCTTTCCTAAAACCTAAGGTCAGCACTTTTTAAATACTAAAACAAACAACCGTTTACCTTAAATCCTTCCTGGATACAAAACAAAGCAGTATTCAAAAATTACAATAAATTACAGGCCATCCAAGGTGTAAAGAAAAGACAATATCAAATAATAATATATAAATGAGCAGAACTCTGAATGTTAGATAACAGATTAATAAAAAACAGACTGCTATATTGCGCAATATTAAATCAAACTCCAAGAAGGACAAGACTTTAGCGCAAGATACACATACAATTTAGACAAACTCCGAGCAGAACTTTTACAAGGGAAGAGTCTGAAGCACCAGTGGATGATAACCTTGTCCGCAGTTGCCATGATTCAAAGTAAAGGATAATAAGACAAAGTTAAATCATTTGTCTCTCTTTCTGGGTAAAGGTGTAAGTGAATCCAGATCCACCACAACAGGCGTCGGCCAGTGCCTTTTCCTCAGTGTCCCTCAACCAAACCGTGCAGGTTGTGAGACTGTCACGGGGGGATGTCGTTGTACGGTTAACCCTAACCCATCCCTGAACTTAGTTTGGGATCTTTCCCTTCGCCTAACCCTTATGTGTGTGCTTGTGTACTATTTGTGTGGTAATGGGAATTTACCTGAGGTGGCCAGTTGAACGATGGCCAGTGCACAACCAATCAAGTCTGGCTTTGGACTAACTTGAAGCCTACCCAGCCAGTGCCTCGCTCTCTGGGCCTTGAAAAGTGTGGTTTTCATCATTGTGCTTGTAGTATTATGGGTAAAACAAGGATTTCTGTATTTTGGCGTTAAAGAGAGAGTCAAGGGGTGTCTGATACACGTTCAAAATATGAATATGTGTTAAATTAGTTCAGTTTCCATCACAGAATGATGTAGAGGATATTTTTAACTTAGAAAAATAATTCAATATTTTTCTCACCTAAATTAGATGTCGATGAGATCTTTATTGATTAGTACAATGAGAGGAACTGACACATTCACATAGCCTTACCTGAAGAAGACACAAAAATGTTGAAACATCTCTAAATGGGCATATAGAATGGCCTAACTCAACACAAACTCAATCCCCAATGTCAGGAGACCTAGATGGTACAGCCCTGAGCTCACTAAACATCAATGTGAGTGCTTGTGTACTATTTGTGTGGTGATGGGAATTTACCTAATATGGCCAGATGAGCAATGGCCAGTGCACAACCAGGTAAGATTGTCTGGCTTTGGCCTGACCCTAAAACATACCTTTCGACTGCTATGTCATCTGGCAGCCGAAAGGCCATAAAGTTAACCCCTGTGGGGTCCAACTAGCAGAGCGCTTGGTGCATTTCCTGGGTCACAACATAGAAGGCAGAACCAGATCTCTGTCTGTAAAAAGAATCCTGGCAATAAAATAGATACCCAAACCCACCACAAGGAAACATATGATGTCATTTTTAGGGATGACATCTTACTGTCGCTGCTTCATTTTATGTTACACAGAAATGCAAGCAAAGTTGATAGTACTCATTTATGGCAAAGACATGAAGCCAAATTCTCACATTGAATGGACAGAGGATTATACAGTTTTATTGCATTAATAAATAACACATTCTAGAAGTTCTTGTTGTGTCAACTCTCACACTTTTCTACCTGCTATTTATTGGGTTTAGTGCTTTTATGGAATTGGAGTTGCTATTGCTGCTTTACACATTTAAAGGCGTGCAAAGATGGGTGCTATTTGTAATTATAGTGTGGGCCGGTTTGGGCCAAAATGCCAAGGCCGAATTTTTGTCCCAGTCCAGCCCTGCTCAAAGCAGATGGAAAACATGTTTTAAGCCATTTACAAGTTGCTGATTTACTTTCTGCCATTATACTCCCTTCCAGTATAGCTGTCTGTAAATGTCCTGCTCATCATAAAGCATCTGATTCTGTTTGTCAGGGAAATGCTAGAGGTGATGCTGATGCTGCTGCGAAAGCTGCGGCTCTTCAACCAAAACCACAACTTCCTGCCTCCCCTACCCTACTCTCACATGAATTCTCCAAACAACTACTAATACCCCTGGTGAGTCTTAATGATTGCACAGAAGCCAGTCAAAAGATGTAACAAAATAATGTTTATTGAGCAGTTCAATCTGCAGAAGCAAAACTATCAGCTGCAGAGAGAAGGCTGTATCGAAACAACTCTTTAACTCTCCTCTCCCCAGCTGCTCATTTATATCCGCTTTTTCACACACCAATGCTTGCACAGATCACACTTTACTTGCACATATCACACTTTAGACATTTGTAGAACAACAGTCTCTTTTTTTGTCTCGCAGTATTAGTTCTACACTTCTTGTTTGAGTCATTCTAAGAAACAATTGATACATACACAGAATGTGCTACAAAAACATCCTGCATAATACTGCTGTTTTTTAAAGTAACCTAGTAACATATTATTAAGCTTAATGTTTTATGCAAAATATACTTCTATAAGTCTATAAAGCAAAATTCGAGTACACATCTCACACAAGGGGTCTAGCACACAAGCATTAGTGTGTGTTTAACCCTTGTGTGGTGTTCATATTTCTGTTACTTAGACAATGTTTGTGGGTCTAGTGGACCCAGAGCATTATTAGTATCTTAAACCAATGCAGTCATACAAATTTATGTATTACTGTTTACAGATGATTACTTTAGCCTCATTGCAAGTAATATAGACAGAATTTATGGTTAATATTTGTCATTTACCACTGATATAGGACTATTTATAGATTAAAGTGCTATTCGTTTTTGTGATAATATGAAATAAGAGAAGAAAATTCTATTCTCCCCCAGATGTTTATCTAAAATAAGTATTTTCATCACTTTTTTATCTCAAATAAGTTTTTCATCACTTTGATGTTTAATCCTTTGAACTTGGTTTGAAATTGTACACATTTGTGTCCGTCTACACAGCACAAGCCTCATCTGAAAAGATGCGGTATCATAACACATTATCCACACTGAACACATAACCTGTTCATGCCAGCCTACACAACACATAAGAAGCAGATTTTTACTGTGTAGCTGTGTTGCATATGCATTTCTTGCATTTTATAGACGTATACTGTCTTCCTGTCCATCTTATGTCCACACACACTGCAGTACAATGTGTTGCTTTTGGCTACAACCTAAAATGATGAAAATGGTTGGATATGAAATTTTACTTTCCCTATTTCTCACTCTCTCACACACACACACTCATACACACACAAACACACACACCATAGGTTTTGTGGTAACTTGTGGTTTTACAAATAGTAATCAATACACCAGTTTACCATGATTACCACACTTTTACTATAATACAACCATGGTTATTTTTTGTAAGGGATATAATGGTAAAATGTAGAATGGTTCCTGTAAGACAAAAGGTAAAGTGTTTGGGACAGTGGGGGCAGACAAGTGTTCATGCATGATATATAACATGTTGTATCCTTGCGATGTTACAGCAAGTGCAGAAGGACAAAACTCTGACATGCATCCATCACATATGTACAAACATATTTACAAACACACTCATGCACTCACAGGAGTCACAGATAAGTGAAAAACAGAGTAAAGTTACATAGCATATTAAAATTTCACTCTCTTATTACCTCCGGGTCCAGTGGACCCGAACACCACATATGTAATATAAATGTGTAGGGGGGTGTACAGTGTACAGTCATTATAAAGTTGTTTATTTTTATGTTCTTTATAGAAAATGAGCCAAGGCCAATGAATCTGAGGTTGAAACAACAATTAATTGCATATTTTTTCTTTTAGTAAACATTAAAAACGGGTCCCACAGACCCGAACACCACACAAGGGTTAAATTCTTCAGGCTCCATCTAAAAAGGATGTCAAGCTATGATGAAGGGCTCGACTGATGAAGACACAAAATGCTGTCGAAACCTGTGTCGCGTGATATAGGCTTATATAATGACAGTTGTTCTCTCGAAAACCAGTATTACATCATCTGGAAACCCTTATTGTGGATGGTGATTTGAGTTAGATCAATTAGATCCTTTTACCTTAACACAAATTCAAACCCCCATGTCAGGAGGACCTAAACGATACAACCCTGAACTCACTAACCACAAATTTGGAGATGTATACAGTTCTAAAAGTAAAAAATGTGAGTGCTTGTGTACTACATGTGTTGCCCGGGTGTTCGGGTACGGTTGATGGACAATGCACAACCCATCCCTGAACTTAGTTTGGGATCTTTCCCTTCGCCTAACCCTTATGTGTGTGCTTGTGTACTATTTGTGTGGTAATGGGAATTTACCTGAGGTGGCCAGTTGAACGATGGCCAGTGCACAACCAATCAAGTCTGGCTTTGGACTAACTTGAAGCCTACCCAGCCAGTGCCTCGCTCTCTGGGCCTTGAAAAGTGTGGTTTTCATCATTGTGCTTGTAGTATTATGGGTAAAACAAGGATTTCTGTATTTTGGCGTTAAAGAGAGAGTCAAGGGGTGTCTGATACACGTTCAAAATATGAATATGTGTTAAATTAGTTCAGTTTCCATCACAGAATGATGTAGAGCATATTTTTAACTTAGAAAAATAATTCAATATTTTTCTCACCTAAATTAGATGTCGATGAGATCTTTATTGATTAGTACAATGAGAGGAACTGACACATTCACATAGCCTTACCTGAAGAAGACACAAAAATGTTGAAACATCTCTAAATGGGCATATAGAACGGCCTAACTCAACACAAACTCAATCCCCAATGTCAGGAGACCTAGATGGTACAGCCCTGAGCTCACTAAACATCAATGTGAGTGCTTGTGTACTATTTGTGTGGTGATGGGAATTTACCTAATATGGCCAGTTGAGCAATGGCCAGTGCACAACCAGGTAAGATTGTCTGGCTTTGGCCTGACCCTAAAACATACCTTTCGACTGCTATGTCATCTGGCAGCCGAAAGGCCATAAAGTTAAACCATGTGGGGTCCAACTAGCAGAGCGCTTGGTGCATTTCCTGGGTCACAACATAGAAGGCAGAACCAGATCTCTGTCTGTAAAAAGGATCCTGGCAATAAAATAGATACCCAAACCCACCACAAGGAAACATATGATGTCATTTTTAGGGATGACATCTTACTGTCGCTGCTTCATTTTATGTTACACAGAAATGCAAGCAAAGTTGATAGTACTCATTTATGGCAAAGACATGAAGCCAAATTCTCACATTGAATGGACAGAGGATTATACAGTTTTATTGCATTAATAAATAACACATTCTAGAAGTTCTTGTTGTGTCAACTCTCACACTTTTCTACCTGCTATTTATTGGGTTTAGTGCTTTTATGGAATTGGAGTTGCTATTGCTGCTTTACACATTTAAAGGCGTGCAAAGATGGGTGCTATTTGTAATTATAGTGTGGGCCGGTTTGGGCCAAAATGCCAAGGCCGAATTTTTGTCCCAGTCCAGCCCTGCTCAAAGCAGATGGAAAACATGTTTTAAGCCATTTACAAGTTGCTGATTTACTTTCTGCCATTTTACTCCCTTCCAGTATAGCTGTCTGTAAATGTCCTGCTCATCATAAAGCATCTGATTCTGTTTGTCAGGGAAATGCTAGAGGTGATGCTGATGCTGCTGCGAAAGCTGCGGCTCTTCAACCAAAACCACAACTTCCTGCCTCCCCTACCCTACTCTCACATGAATTCTCCAAACAACTACTAATACCCCTGGTGAGTCTTAATGATTGCACAGAAGCCAGTCAAAAGATGTAACAAAATAATGTTTATTGAGCAGTTCAATCTGCAGAAGCAAAACTATCAGCTGCAGAGAGAAGGCTGTATCGAAACAACTCTTTAACTCTCCTCTCCCCAGCTGCTCATTTATATCCGCTTTTTCACACACCAATGCTTGCACAGATCACACTTTACTTGCACATATCACACTTTAGACATTTGTAGAACAACAGTCTCTTTTTTTGTCTCGCAGTATTAGTTCTACACTTCTTGTTTGAGTCATTCTAAGAAACAATTGATACATACACAGAATGTGCTACAAAAACATCCTGCATAATACTGCTGTTTTTTAAAGTAACCTAGTAACATATTATTAAGCTTAATGTTTTATGCAAAATATACTTCTATAAGTCTATAAAGCAAAATTCGAGTACACATCTCACACAAGGGGTCTAGCACACAAGCATTAGTGTGTGTTTAAATTCTTCAGGCTCCATCTAAAAAGGATGTCAAGCTATGATGAAGGGCTCGACTGATGAAGACACAAAATGCTGTCGAAACCTGTGTCGCGTGATATAGGCTTATATAATGACAGTTCTTCTCTCGAACACCAGTATTACATCATCTGGAAACCCTTATTGTGGATGGTGATTTGAGTTAGATCAATTAGATCCTTTTACCTTAACACAAATTCAAACCCCCATGTCAGGAGGTCCTAAACGATACAACCCTGAACTCACTAACCACAAATTTGGAGATGTATACAGTTCTAAAAGTAAAAAATGTGAGTGCTTGTGTACTACATGTGTTGCCCGGGTGTTCGGGTACGGTTGATGGACAATGCACAACCCATCCCTGAACTTAGTTTGGGATCTTTCCCTTCGCCAAACCCTTATGTGTGTGCTTGTGTACTATTTGTGTGGTAATGGGAATTTACCTGAGATGGCCAGTTGAACGATGGCCAGTGCACAACCAATCAAGTCTGGCTTTGGACTAACTTGAAGCCTACCCAGCCAGTGCCTCGCTCTCTGGGCCTTGAAAAGTGTGGTTTTCATCATTGTGCTTGTAGTATTATGGGTAAAACAAGGATTTCTGTATTTTGGCGTTAAAGAGAGAGTCAAGGGGTGTCTGATACACGTTCAAAATATGAATATGTGTTAAATTAGTTCAGTTTCCATCACAGAATGATGTAGAGCATATTTTTAACTTAGAAAAATAATTCAATATTTTTCTCACCTAAATTAGATGTCGATGAGATCTTTATTGATTAGTACAATGAGAGGAACTGACACATTCACATAGCCTTACCTGAAGAAGACACAAAAAATGTTGAAACGTCTCTAAATGGGCATATAGAACGGCCTAGCTCAACACAAACTCAATCCCCAACGTCAGGAGACCTAGATGGTACAGCCCTGAGCTCACTAAACATCAATGTGAGTGCTTGTGTACTATTTGTGTGGTGATGGGAATTTACCTAATGTGGCCAGTTGAGCAATGGCCAGTCCACAACCAGGTAAGATTGTCTGGCTTTGGCCTGACCCTAAAACATACCTTTCGACTGCTATGTCTAACCCTAACCCTAACCCTTTTGTCCCAGTCCAGCCCTGCTCAAAGCAGATGGAAAACATGTTTTAAGCCATTTACAAGTTGCTGATTTACTTTCTGCCATTTTACTCCCTTCCAGTATAGCTGTCTGTAAATGTGCTGCTCATCATAATGCATCTGATTCTGTTTGTCAGGGAAATGCTAGAGGTGATGCTGATGCTGCTGCGAAAGCTGCGGCTCTTCAACCAAAACCACAACTTCCTGCCTCCCCTCCCCTACTCTCACATGAATTCTCCACACAACTACTAATACCCCTGGTGAGTCTTAATGATTGCACAGAAGCCAGTCAAAAGATGTAACAAAATAATGTTTATTGAGCAGTTCAATCTGCAGAAGCAAAACTATCAGCTGCAGAGAGAAGGCTGTATCGAAACAACTCTTTAACTCTCCTCTCCACAGCTGTTCATTTATATCCGCTTTTTCACACACCAATGCTTGCACAGATCACACTTTACTTGCACATATCACACTTTAGACATTTGTAGAACAACAGTCTCTGTTTTTGTCTCGCAGTAATAGTTCTACACTTCTAGTTTGAGTCATTCTAAGAAACAATTGATACATACACAGAATGTGCTACAAAAACATCCTGCATAATACTGCTGTTTTTGTAAAGTAACCTAGTAACATATTATTAAGCTTAATGTTTTATGCAAAATATACTTCTATAAGTCTATATAGCAAAATTCGAGTACACATCTCACACAAGGGGTCTAGCACACAAGCATTAGTGTGTGTTGTAAGAAAAAATTATGAGGACGTTGAAGGTCTCAATCAAAAAGTAGTTTATTCAATCGAAGCAGTAGCAAAGTACATGAAGCACTCTGGGTTCATCGGAGCTGGGGTGAACCCTGAGCAAAGTCAGTCTTAACACTTTATAGTTTCAAACCTGTTTTCCCACCCCTAATGCTAATGAAGTATCTCTTTAAATGTAAATTAAGACTAATACTACAAATTACCTCTTTATCTCCCACTGTGCCCAAATGGTTCATTGTATTTATATGATCAGATTACCTTAGTACCCAACTGTGTGCTCAACCAAGTGGTCAGATAATGTTCAGATAGATGTATTTTATTATCATGATCCCTCTTTGATCTGTGTTGGTTCAAGAAGTCTCACCTTTGCTCCCATACTATTAGTAAGAAAGTATTACTTCAGGTAATATAATTGTATTGCTTGAACTGAGATTACCTTTTATGATTATCAAGCCTTTTAGAGGGATGAGCTTGTTTCAACATCTAAATTGGAGTGGAATCTTTGTCAAGGCTGACTATAAATTCTTACAATCCCCCGTTTGATGCTCTTGGCAGAGAAGCATCACATCCACTCCATTCATAAAGATTACACCTCCCTTACTATTAGGGCAGGTGCCCAGTGGCG
>NC_133352.1:37489293-37526793 GCF_030506205.2 Paramisgurnus dabryanus | reverse complement strand
CAAAAAAAATCTCAGGGGGTGCACTTCCAGGGGGTGCACTCTTCGTATTTATGCCTATAACCTAACCCTAACCTAACCCTAACCTAACCCTAACCCTAACCTAACCCTAACATTTTCGAACACATGGGCAAACGGAAACGGAAGCTCGGATCGACTCGAAAACAACACCATCGTGTTCCGCATCCTTGAAATAGTACATATACATGTAAGTTTTATATCTGGGACTTAAAAAAAAAATGGGCAGATTTTTAAACCCATGGGCAAACGGAAACGGAAGCTCGGATCGACTCGAAAACACCACCATCGTGTCCGGCGACCTCGAAATAGTATATATAGATGTAAATTTTATATATATGACATCATTAAATGGGAAGTGCAATACCAAATTTAAACTTGTGGTGGCGCTATCGAGCTGAAACCACGCCCAATCGATAGGGCGTCCCCTAATTAGTATATATACCAAATTTCAGCTCTCTAGGACAAAGTTAACATAGTTAAAAACGAAAATGGGCACTTTACAGATGGGCACTCTTCGCATTATTGCCTATATCCTAACCCTAACCCTAACCTAACCTAACCCTAACCCTAACCCTAACCTAACCTAACCTAACCTAACCCTAACCAGCATAACATCATCTGGAAACCTTTATTGTGGATGGTGATTGAAGTAGATCCATTTAGATCCTCTCACCTGAACACAGACCCTAACCCCAACGTCACAAAACCTGCAAAAAGCAGCCCTAAGCTCACTAACCACAAATGTGGATTTATTTACCAAAAAAGGAATTAGTGTGAGTGCTTGTGCATACTATTTTGGGCTTTTGGTGTGATAATGGGAACTTACCTGAGGCGGCCAGTTGAACGATGGCCAGTGCTTTCCAAGTTGGACCTTGGGTCTGGCTTTGGCCTAACTCTAACCTAACCTAGCGAGTGCCTCGCTCTCTGGACCTTGAAAAGTGTGGTTTGCATTATTGTGCTAATAGTTTCATTATAGTATTACAAGTAAAATGCAAAAATATGCTTCTTAAAATTTTATTTGACGTTGGAAAATAGAAAGAGAGAAGCCACGCCCTTCTCAGATATATAAAGACCCACACAGATGGACACTGAGACAGAGGAAAATTATTAGCTCCACCAAACACAGTGTGTAGAGCGTGTAAAATTATTAAAGAGGTTTTACATTCAAAATTAAAATTTCAGACACACAATAAAAAAATATTTATGTGTGTTATTTAAACTCCACCATATAAGAAGTGTTGAGAACTCATTCAGAGCAGTCTCCACTGGGATCAAAATTAGTAAGAACGTTGCTCAACACGAAAAATGACATGGAGCACTCGTTTTAGAACTGGTTTCCACTGAAAAAGAGACATTAAAGACCCACCTAAAAATCTCCTATCGGCCCAAAATAGGGAAAGTAAGTATAGGATGGATTTTTAAGGGAGATCTCACGTCTAAAATAAGATGGAGGCACACTTTGGGACGGTGTGTATGGTCTTATGTCAGGAACACAGTGTAGAAAACCGTTCTGGTATTAGTCTCTGTCATTGGACGATGTTGAATGTCCTTCTGAAAATTTTGGAATAGTGTTGGGCCCAATTTGAGTCAGTCTCCACAAGAAGAACGGTGTTGAGTCCTCTTTAATAATTCTAAAATCAAGCCTCGCCTGAAGAAGACACGAAAAGCTGTCGAAACGTCGCGTGATACAGGCTTACAGACCAAGTCTTCTCTCGAACACCAGCATAACATCATCTGGAAACCTTTATTGTGGATGGTGATTGAAGTAGATCCATTTAGATCCTCTCACCTGAACACAGACCCTAACCCCAACGTCACAAAACCTGCAAAAAGCAGCCCTAAGCTCACTAACCACAAATGTGGATTTATTTACCAAAAAAGGAATTAGTGTGAGTGCTTGTGCATACTATTTTGGGCTTTTGGTGTGATAATGGGAACTTACCTGAGGCGGCCAGTTGAACGATGGCCAGTGCTTTCCAAGTTGGACCTTGGGTCTGGCTTTGGCCTAACTCTAACCTAACCTAGCGAGTGCCTCGCTCTCTGGACCTTGAAAAGTGTGGTTTGCATTATTGTGCTAATAGTTTCATTATAGTATTACAAGTAAAATGCAAAAATATGCTTCTTAAAATTTTATTTGACGTTGGAAAATAGAAAGAGAGAAGCCACGCCCTTCTCAGATATATAAAGACCCACACAGATGGACACTGAGACAGAGGAAAATTATTAGCTCCACCAAACACAGTGTGTAGAGCGTGTAAAATTATTAAAGAGGTTTTACATTCAAAATTAAAATTTCAGACACACAATAAAAAAATATTTATGTGTGTTATTTAAACTCCACCATATAAGAAGTGTTGAGAACTCATTCAGAGCAGTCTCCACTGGGATCAAAATTAGTAAGAACGTTGCTCAACACGAAAAATGACATGGAGCACTCGTTTTAGAACTGGTTTCCACTGAAAAAGAGACATTAAAGACCCACCTAAAAATCTCCTATCGGCCCAAAATAGGGAAAGTAAGTATAGGATGGATTTTTAAGGGAGATCTCACGTCTAAAATAAGATGGAGGCACACTTTGGGACGGTGTGTATGGTCTTATGTCAGGAACACAGTGTAGAAAACCGTTCTGGTATTAGTCTCTGTCATTGGACGATGTTGAATGTCCTTCTGAAAATTTTGGAATAGTGTTGGGCCCAATTTGAGTCAGTCTCCACAAGAAGAACGGTGTTGAGTCCTCTTTAATAATTCTAAAATCAAGCCTCGCCTGAAGAAGACACGAAAAGCTGTCGAAACGTCGCGTGATACAGGCTTACAGACCAAGTCTTCTCTCGAACACCAGCATAACATCATCTGGAAACCTTTATTGTGGATGGTGATTGAAGTAGATCCATTTAGATCCTCTCACCTGAACACAGACCCTAACCCCAACGTCACAAAACCTGCAAAAAGCAGCCCTAAGCTCACTAACCACAAATGTGGATTTATTTACCAAAAAAGGAATTAGTGTGAGTGCTTGTGCATACTATTTTGGGCTTTTGGTGTGATAATGGGAACTTACCTGAGGCGGCCAGTTGAACGATGGCCAGTGCTTTCCAAGTTGGACCTTGGGTCTGGCTTTGGCCTAACTCTAACCTAACCTAACCTAACCTAACCTAACCTAACCTAACCCTAACCCTAACCTAACCTAACCCTAACCCCTAACCCCCAAATCTCAGGGGGTGCACTTCCAGGGGGTGCACTCTTCGTATTTATGCCTATAACCTAACCCTAACCCTAACCTAACCCTAACCTAACCCTAAGATTAGAGATATACAAGAAAGAAATCTCAGGGGGTGCACTTCCAGGGGGTGCACTCTTCGTATTTATGCCTATAACCTAACCCTACACCCTAACCCTAACCCCTAACCCCCAAATCTCAGGGGGTGCACTTCCAGGGGGTGCACTCTTCGTATTTATGCCTATAACCTAACCCTAACCCTAACCTAACCTAACCCTAACCCTAACTACAGCCTCGCCTGAAGAAGACACAAAAATGTCGAAACGTCGCGAAATGGGCATATACAGATGGACTAACCCAACACAAACTCTAACCCCAACACCACGAAACCTAGAAGGCTCAACCCTGAGCTCACTAAATATTCATGTGAGTGCTTGTGTACTACTGGTATGATGATAAATACTTACCTGAGGTGGCCAGTTGAGCGATGGCCAGTACACAACCAGGTCAGATTGTCTGGCTTTGGCCTAATCTCTCTCCTAACCCAGTCAGTGCCTCGTTCTCTGGGCCTTGAAAAGTGTGGTTTTTGTCATTGTGCTGGTAGTATTATGAGTAAAGCAACGATTTGCTTCTCAGAGTGTATTTTGGTGTTATAAAAGAGTTAAAGGGGTAGTTAAAAATTCAAAAGGGTGTTAATTCGTCAAGTCCTCATCAAAGAAGTGATGAGAGCACAATATTATACTTACCAAATTTAGTTTAATATTTTTCACACCCTATTTAAGTGTTGATGAGCTCTCCACACGAGAGGTACCGACTACAGCCTCGCCTGAAGAAGACACAAAAATGTCGAAACGTCGCGAAATGGGCATATACAGATGGACTAACCCAACACAAACTCTAACCCCAACACCACGAAACCTAGAAGGCTCAACCCTGAGCTCACTAAATATTCATGTGAGTGCTTGTGTACTACTGGTATGATGATAAATACTTACCTGAGGTGGCCAGTTGAGCGATGGCCAGTACACAACCAGGTCAGATTGTCTGGCTTTGGCCTAATCTCTCTCCTAACTTCCTGTTTTACACCAACTTCCTGTTGTCACAGGGGACCAAAAGAAGCGCAGTCAAAAAGGGAAGAGTTTGAACTTGGTTTGAAGTCTCTAGGACCTTCCTGTCAAGAGATATTTGAGGATCAGTCATTTGACTGATCCTGCATTTACCCTATATACCTAACCCTAACCCTAACCCGCCATCGTGTTTGGCACACTCGAAATAGTATATATACATATTACATTTGTATATAGAATAAAAAAAATTTGGGGTGCACTACTTAAAGTGGGGGTGCATTCGAGAACGGAAGCTCCGATCGACTCAAAAACACCGCCATCGTGTTTGGCACCCTCGAAATAGTATATATACATATAAAATTTGTACCCAAGTCTTGAAAAAAAAAAAAAAAAAAAACTTTGCAGTACCGTATCTAAGCAGGTGGTGGCGCTATAGACTTCAAACCACGCCCAATCGATCGGGCGTCCTCCAATTAGTATATATACCAAGTTTTAGCTCTCTACTACAGACCAGATTAGAGATATACAAGAAAGAAATCTCAGGGGGTGCACTTCCAGGGGGTGCACTCTTCGTATTTATGCCTATAACCTCGAAATAGTATATATACATATAAAATTTGTACCCAAGTCTTGAAAAAAAAAAAAAAAAAAACTTTGCAGTACCGTATCTAAGCAGGTGGTGGCGCTATAGACTTCAAACCACGCCCAATCGATCGGGCGTCCTCCAATTAGTATATATACCAAGTTTTAGCTCTCTACTACAGACCAGATTAGAGATATACAAGAAAGAAATCTCAGGGGGTGCACTTCCAGGGGGTGCACTCTTCGTATTTATGCCTATAACCTAACCCTAACCTAACCTAACCTAACCCTAACCTAACCTAACCCTAACCCAACTCTAACACCAACCCTAAAAATTTTCAAAAAAACACCAAGTCCAAACTCAAAAATACTTCTCACAGAAATCATACCAGGAGAATCAGCGTCACCTGAAACGCCTAGAAAACTTGATCCCTGGGGGTGACCAAAAAAATCTCAGGGGGTGCACTTCCAGGGGGTGCACTCTTCGTATTTATGCCTATAACCCTAACCCTAACCCTAACCCTAGGCGCTGACAAGGTTAGGCGGAAGTGAAGGCCAAAGCCAGACAATCTGACCTGGTTGTGTACTGGCCATCGCTCAACTGGCCACCTCAGGTAAGTATTCATCATCATATCAATAGTACACAAGCACTCACATAAATGTTTAGTGAGCTCAGGGTTGAGCCTTCTAGGTTTCGTGGTGTTGGGTTTTGGGTTTTGGTTGGGTTAGTCTGTCTGTATGCCTATTTCGCGACGTTTCGACATTTTTGTGTCTTCTTCAGGCGAGGCTGTTGTCGGTACCTCTCGTGTGGAGAGCTCATCAACACTTAAATAGGGTGTGAAAAATATTAAACTAAATTTGGTAAGTATAATATTGTGCTCTCATCACTTCTTTGATGAGGACTTGACGAATTAACACCCTTTTGAATTTTAACTACCCCTTTTGACCCATTTCTAACACCAAAATACACACTGAGAAACAAATCGTTGCTTTACTCATAATACTACCAATACAATGACCAAAACCACACTTTTCAAGGCCCAGAGAACGAGGCGCTGACAAGGTTAGGCGGAAGTGAAGGCCAAAGCCAGACAATCTGACCTGGTTGTGTACTGGCCATCGCTCAACTGGCCACCTCAGGTAAGTATTCATCATCATATCAATAGTACACAAGCACTCACATAAATGTTTAGTGAGCTCAGGGTTGAGCCTTCTAGGTTTCGTGGTGTTGGGTTTTGGGTTTTGGTTGGGTTAGTCTGTCTGTATGCCTATTTCGCGACGTTTCGACATTTTTGTGTCTTCTTCAGGTGAGGCTGTTGTCGGTACCTCTCGTGTGGAGAGCTCATCAACACTTAAATAGGGTGTGAAAAATATTAAACTAAATTTGGTAAGTATAATATTGTGCTCTCATCACTTCTTTGATGAGGACTTGACGAATTAACACCCTTTTGAATTTTAACTACCCCTTTTGACCCATTTCTAACACCAAAATACACACTGAGAAACAAATCGTTGCTTTACTCATAATACTACCAATACAATGACCAAAACCACACTTTTCAAGGCCCAGAGAACGAGGCGCTGACAAGGTTAGGCGGAAGTGAAGGCCAAAGCCAGACAATCTGACCTGGTTGTGTACTGGCCATCGCTCAACTGGCCACCTCAGGTAAGTATTCATCATCATATCAATAGTACACAAGCACTCACATAAATGTTTAGTGAGCTCAGGGTTGAGCCTTCTAGGTTTCGTGGTGTTGGGTTTTGGGTTTTGGTTGGGTTAGTCTGTCTGTATGCCTATTTCGCGACGTTTCGACATTTTTGTGTCTTCTTCAGGCGAGGCTGTTGTCGGTACCTCTCGTGTGGAGAGCTCATCAACACTTAAATAGGGTGTGAAAAATATTAAACTAAATTTGGTAAGTATAATATTGTGCTCTCATCACTTCTTTGATGAGGACTTGACGAATTAACACCCTTTTGAATTTTAACTACCCCTTTTGACCCATTTCTAACACCAAAATACACACTGAGAAACAAATCGTTGCTTTACTCTTCCTAACCCAGAATTGTGCGTGAGTTTAGGGTTAGGGTCAGGGCTATGAAGTTAGGGTTAGGGTTATGAAGCTAGGGTAGGGTTAGGGTTAGGGTCAGGTGGGTTAGGGTTAAGATCAGGGTTAGGGAGGTTAGGGTTCAATGCTAGATGATGATATAACAGAGTTGCCAAAACATGCTCTTACACTTTAGCCGAAAAAAATGAAAGGGTGGAAATAGGCCTGTAATTTGACAAATTATATACAACACAACAAGGCTTCTTAAGGACTGGTGTAATTGCAGATATTTTTAATTGTAATGGGACAAATCTAGAATTCAAAGATGAATTCTCAATTGAAATCTTATGGGGCAGATTGATGCAAGGCAGTTCATAGTGACTGAGTAGGGAACTGGACCTAAAATACTGGTGGTTGAATTGATGGACTTAACGGTACCTATAGTTAAAATTAACAAACATATATTTATCAGGAAATGTGAAGCCTAAATATTAACTAGCACAACTGGGGTAATGGAAATTAAAGATCTGTGTATGCCCTCAATCTTTCCAGTGAAATATTTAAGGAACTTGTTACACCAGTCAGTAGAGGTTAGAACTAAGTCCTTAGTTGGTTTAAGAAGGTTATCAATAGTCTAAAATAAAGAATTAGAATCAGCTGTAATACTGCCAATGATGTTTAAATAATAATTCTTAAATGCAGTATTTAAGGCAGAATGATAAGCAGACTGTTGTTGAGTGTAAAGAAGCCTATGAACCTTCAGGTCAGAATTTTTGTATTGTCGTTCTAATTGCCTTCCAGCAGCTTTCATTAAACGTAACTCTGGGGTATTCCATAGACAGACTTTCCTAAATGTAACAAGCAGTTCTCGCAGGTGCAAACTCATCCAACAGTGCAGTAAACATTGACTGAAATTTGGAAGAATTCACATCTACACCCGAAAAAAAAAACACTACCTACCTCCCTTCCTCCCCATCTCCCCCTCTTCACATTTTCTAAGAACAAACTGTATATGGAATGCTACATTATACATGCAAAAATAATCTGAATCTGGTCTTGTTTGGTGTTATATGAAGTGTTTTAATTTAAGAGATACATTGGGCTTATTAATATTATATAACATTTAATCTTTAGCTGTAACAATACATTAAGCAAACTTCACCTAATGCTGGGAGGCACCTCCTATCTTAGACATGTCCACAAATCACCCACTATTTGTATATTAGGCAACACACCTGGGGCCTCATTTATAAAATGCTGCGTAAAAACATCCTACATCCTACACCTGCACCAATCAAACAAGCAAAAGTGCGTACGTCTGCTCAGACCCTGACGTGGCGCTAAGCACTTTTCCACGTCAAAGACAGTTTTTATAAATATGGACTTTGCCGTGGATTTTTGCCTACGCACACTTAACGATCAAATCTGTGCGTACGCACGCTTTATTAATGAGGCCCCTGGGCTTAAAATAGCCAAGCAGTATATCATTATCACAATGCTTTGTTCTCTGGATAATTAAGGAAAATGGTAAACGATTCATTCAGGGTGGATTTTCTATATTTAGAAATGAACACCCATGATGCTGTCCTGGCAAAGCATCATGTATTTTTATTTCATTTTTGAGGGATCTGTAACCAGATCTTCATCCTTACCAGGTATGCAATGGTTTTTCGTTGTATTGTTTCGTATTTGAATCAGATTTAGAGCCCTGCATTTCAACCCAAGCCTGACGGGGCCCGACCTTTTTACGCCCCTCGGGTCGGGTTTCGGGCCAATTTTAACGTCACAGCTGATACGCAGGCCGGACCTCGGGCTTATTTAGGCTTCTCCATCTTTTTATATTTTTCAATTTAATTAAAAGAACCTTTTGACAGACATTGATGATTGCAAAACAAACATAGGAAGACGTTTAACACTCTGGGGTCGGCTGCGGCGCGGGCGCCGCAAACTCTTTATTTTTCCATCACTCCCCAAAGAGACTTAGATAACTCTGCTGATTTTGGACATACAGATATGATTTATACATCATTTAAAACGTTAAATTGTCTAGTTTTTTTCTGTCCACCCCCAATAAAAACAGCATGTTGTGCTTTTCGCAAAATTAAGAAAATAAACATGATGCGCGTTTTGTTCTCTCTCCCTCAGTGAAGTCCTTTCAGAAACACGTCAGAAAAATGAACTGTAACTTAACGAATACTTGTCATATAAACAAAAGATAAATGTCTACATAATGCTTGGAATGTCTGCTTTTGAAAGATGTAAGTGAAATCCAAAACAAATATTGTAAATCGTTGTTAACTGTATTAGAAGAGAGAGATGTACCGTCTTCTGTTGCTTCATTATCTATAATGAGCCACGCCCCGCTCCATTGAAGAGAAGAGCAGAGATCATCCATATTCATTAGTCAACCCCACAGTCAATGGACATTCCGTCTCTGCAGCCATTCACTGCTGTGTTGAGTTTTAATCCGAGTGCTGGAAACGTGACATCTACTTGTTTACTCGTGACTGTAACTAAAGTTATCTCCAGACGCGAGTGTGACTCGATCGACGTCCAAACGCACAATGCCTCATATTTGAAGCGCTTTGTGGTATCATTATAAAAGATGCAATTGCACACATCACATAACTTTTTACTCGCGCTTAAATCTCCAGACAGACGCGAGTGTGTTGGCTTCATCAGTGTGATGGGATCGATGTCCAAACTCACACACAAACACACGATGCCTCATATTTGACGCGCTTTGTGGTATTCTTATAAAAGACGATTGCAAACATCACATCTACTTGGTTACTCTCGCCTAGTAAATAAAAGTTATCTCCATGTGCTTATGTTTTCTTTGTGCTTCCGTCAGACGCGAGCAACGGCCAAACGCACACACAAACACAAACACACAATGCCTCACATTTGACCCACTTTGTATTAAGACACATCTAAACACATCTAAAACCCAGTTTATTTGCGTATATCTCTGCACAGTAAGTTTATTTAACGCAGGATCATGCATGGGAGGGCATTTCTTTTTTGTTGCTTTCACAAACAAACACTTAACAATAATGGCATCTTCACATTCCTGCCTAAAGGCTCATCACACAGCTCATTATGCAAGTGTATTGTTCTTCAGCTGTCAATCACAGATTATTCAAGAGCTTCCAGCCTCCTTGCATATTGCCTTCCTAACCAAAAAGTGACTTTGAAATTGTAAATCAATATATTGTGTTATGTGAAGGAGTAAGCAGAATGATTTTCACATCATTTTAAAGAAAAAACTCTAGACTACTAGATCCTGTTTTGAAAAGTTTTAGGAAAACATGTTTAGAATGAGTTTTGTGGACTTATATCAGTCACTTAAATTTTTTTCTTTTTCAAAAACCATGCATAAACATTTTTCTCTCAAAAATACAAACATGTATGTCACAGGTAGGGGTGGACCCAGGTGTAAATAAGGTCACGCCCCTTTCTCCACCTCGAGGAGATTCCCAAAGCCACCCCAATGACCAGACACACAAGGTAAGCATAAAATTAAAATATCCTTTATTAAATTACTTAAAAATATTAAATAGGGAAGGGGAAACGGGGGACTTAAAACAATGGCCACTCTAGGCTCTCCTCCACCACCACTGTATCTTCACACAGTCCATTCTCCTCATGTTCCTTCTCGTTTTCCACAGGCGGCCACTAGGACACAAATGACACTGTTACTTGGGCTTCGGGTATTGCTCACCGGCTCTGCTGCTTACAGCACTCTGGGTAGGTATCACGTTCACAGTTTGCTCTTCAATGATTCACTCTCGTTCTGTTCTCTCTCTCCACAGGTGGCCGCTAGAACACAAAGACACTGTTACTGAGACTTCGAGTATTTCTCACCGGCTCTGCTGTTTACAGCTTTCTGGGTAGGTATGGTTTCTCCTCCGTAGGTCAGCAGAGGGGCGAAGGTCACACACCACCTCACCGGGTCGAGCGCTGCCCTATCTCCAATGCCCATAGGCCGATCGATTCCTAGACGGGGGCGCCCTTTTCGTAGAGACCACGGGGCGGCGGACCCTTTCGCCTCTGACTCTGCGACAAAACAGACACAGGTAAGTTCACACCACGAATATTTCCAATATTTACTCACGGTCACGGGCAGCACTTAGTCTGCGTCCCTTCGTACTCCAAACAGCACACTACATATGGTAACAGTAGTTTCTGAGGTCGTTAGCCTCTCCGTCCTCTGCCCAGTGGAAGAAAATGGATAATGCGGGGCTTCATCTACAAGACACACAGCAACCCACAGCAATATACACAGCACCACTCCAAACGTGAAAAGGATTTAATACACAGTCTCACTCACCACACTATAAGTGCACCACAACAAGGGAAGCACCCGGTGTCCTCCACTGCGCTTGGGCTACGATAAGGCGATGGGAAATACGACCACAATAAGTCTCGTTGCGGTGGCTGTTTGAAGTTGGACTTCTCACGGCTCGCCCACCACACTCTTATAGGGGTAGGGCCGCCCTCCTTCTCCTGGAGGTTTCCAATAGTTACACAAGTTAACTTTTGCCAGTTACTCCACACAAAAAGGGTATACTCACGGCGAATAGCCTTTGTTTACGTTGTACCAGAAGGTCAATTTTCTTCCTGCTTTACTCCTTCAATATTGGTTAGAACAAGTTCCTTTTTACCCATAGGATTTTCCTGTTTACTCCAGCAGATCCACAATCAAAACTGCAACGAGAGAGAGAGAGAACCACAGACAGCCACCACGTCCAACAATGAGCACAGCTCCGTTTCCCAGCACACACTAAGCACAGGCTTGACAGCACAATGCTCTCTTCGGGGTGCTCCTTTTCTCCACTCACGTATCGCCTTTCTTTCACCCCAGGCAGCTCCTGTCTTCTTTCCGCGCGCTTCTAGCGCAGCCCGGATCAACAGAGCCTGCGGGCTCTTCAAAAGGTACGTATTTACCTCTCCTGCCCTAAGCAGAGGAGCTCTCCCCGTGTCAATCTCCCTCTCGTGCCCGAACTCCCGAACTGTGATCTAACTGTGCTTTATATACTCCTCTCTGTACTTCAGTCATCCAATTGCCCAGCGATCTCTTCAACTAGGCACAGCTGTGCCCCATCGGCCGATTACAGCCTCCGCGAATCTGCCGGATGTCCGGTGTTTCCGTTTTTTCGGTCTGGGCGGAAACATCCGGGCGGAACCAAAGTTTCCCGACTTTTGGTTCCGCCCAAAAGATCGTCACCTTGTGACATGTACATACATGTTAATCATATAATATAGTAGCCCAGTTTGTGCTGAATGCAGTGTTATAAGACTTTTGCCATTATTATGTTTTTAAGCAACTGAAAAAAGCACAAATGTCAGTGCAGGTCAAAACTTCTCCAGGGCCCTAAAAACCCCTTAGACCCCAGAGGGTTAAGAAAGTTATGTGCCATCCAGTCACTAACATCGCTAATGCAGTCTTTTAGCTTAGAAAACGTGTGTGTTTCGCTGGGATGCGAGGAGATGTAAAGCTGGGTATCATCCGCATAGCAGTGAAAACTTATGTTATGTTTCCTGATAATGTCTCCTAGGGGTAACATGTATAACGAGAACAGGATAGGACCTAAAACTGATCCCTGCGGTACACCGTATTTAACCAGGGAGTTATATGACTCTTCCTCATTTACATAAACAAAGTGATAGCGATTGGTTAGATATGACCTTATTGCACCTACTTTGATTAAGTTGTTGTATAGTATATGATTCGCTATAACAAATTAGAAGGTGCTAGTTTGTACCTCTAATGGGTTTGTATCAAGTTGTATATAGATGGTTACAGTGGCCGGTGTTGCCAGACCTCTGGTGTGGTTGAATTTATGTTTTAGAATTTGCACAATGGCCGGTGTAGGCTGATATGACCTTTCTGCCATGCCTATTGGTTTCTGCCATTGGGCCAGACGTATATATATATATATATATTAGGGATGTCCCGATCAGGTTTTTTTTCCCTTGAGGCCGAGTCATTTGATTTTGAGTATCTGCCGATACCGAGTCCCGATCCGATACTTCTATAATACATAAAAAAGAATAAAGAAGAGCGAAAAAACAGACCCAGGATGTTCCTTATGTCATGCCGTACACATTGCTGTTTCTGTGTGGAGTCAAAAGGGTCTAACTCTGTGCCAGCCCATAACTATTCATGTGTTAAAAAATAATGAGAATATATATAGTATATATGTTCAGGGGTTTAATTGGGGTTCGTTTTGTGGGGATGCTCTGTTAGGAGGGAGGGTTCGAGGGGTAACATATTTAATCCTGATGACAGCAAAGCCACTGGTGTGTTTCAATTACATTTTGGACCTCTGATAGGATTTCATAAGTTTCAGTTTTAAAGCTGTGCCACAGGTTGACCCAAACTTTAAAACCTGAACTTTAAATTATTCACATCTGTGAGTCTGACACTCTATATGCATTTGTTGAACATGTCAGTACGGTGAGTGGACGACACCGAGGCATTCCAGGGACTAGAATGCATTGGCGGGGGAGGATGTCACAGGGGTGACGATCTTTTGGGCGGAACCAAAAGTTGGGAAAGTTTGGTTCCGCCCGGATGTTTCCGCCCGGACCGGGAAGAGAAAACACCGGACATCCGGTAGCACCGCGAGGGCTGTAATCAGCCAAACTACGGACAGCTGTGAGTTATTAACAAGAGCGCCGGGTGATTGGACGAAGGCAACACCCAGGCAAATACTTAAGAGCAGTTTAAACCACAGTTTGGTGTTGTTGTTGTTAGGACCAGTGTTGGTGTGTGCTGTAGTGCTGAGTTAAACTCACCGGGTACGCCAGTCGGATTGTTGGACTCGCTCTCTCTCTCTTTGTGCATCGTGGGATTTCGGCTGATGCAGATATTGAAGACCTTACGGGTTGGAAAGTAAACGGAGACTGACCTTGTAGGAATGAAGTGAAAGAAGAAGGAACGTGCTATCGTGAGTACCCATCTGTGTAGTGGTGGTATTGACGACTGGAGAAACCGTTATCTGTGTAGCTGGAATCATCATACGGAGAAGTTAACCTAAGGAAACGTGAGATAACCGAAGCACCACAGTTGTGAGTAAACGAATTCATTCATTGAGTGTACCTTGTATATACTTGACCTGGATATCTTTTAAGCGCTTTCCAGCGAGAGTGGGTGGCCCTGCCCCTGAGTCAGCGTGGTGGGTGAGCCACCGGATCTTTGTGTGAGACAGCCACAGTGACGGAAAACAACTGCTAGGCCGTGTTACCATCTCCACATTCTTGTCCAGAGCGAGGCGAAGGAAGACGGGCGTCTATTGTGTGCACTGAGCGTGGTGGGTGAGTCGTGGATGTAGAAATTTCACTTTGAAGTGGTGCTGTGTATATTGCAGTGAGATTGCTGTGTCGTGTCTGACGTACCCCGCCTCCAGTCACTCGCTAGGGGCGCTGAAGAGGAAAACGGATCCTAGAATAACCCTGTGTACGATTATGCTGTGAGTGTGTTTCAGCCTTAGAAACCACGGAGTAGTTCCTGAAGTACTTTCGTAGCCAGACGCTTGGCGGACTTGTGTTAGGAGAGGCGGTGAAGATCTGTACGACAGGCGGTGTGAGTATTACCAGTTTCATTGCTACTTTACCCGTGTGCCGTTTATCATCACAGAGTCAGAGGCGAAGGAGATCCGCTGCCCCGAGGTCTCTACAAAGGGGCGCCCCGGTCCGGTTTTCGATTGCCAACGGGCGTCGAGGAAAGGGCAGCGCTCGACCCGGTGTGACGGCGTGACACTCCCGCCCCTCTGGAGAACCAACGAGTCAGCCGAGAGGGTTTGGTCCCCGGCGCTATCTTGGAAACCACTGCCGGTCGATGCAGTACGCCTAGCCATTATCGTAAGTCCGCCACCCCGAGGAGTATAGCATAACCTGTTCAGTCTGTCCATCAATAGGGAAGAAAGCTGTCGTCTGTGGAGGGAGAGAGAGAGAACCAGTGTGAGCTCCAAGGAGACCCGTTGTGAAGGAGAACCATACGTACCAGAAGCTGTAATCAGCGAAGAGGTGAGAGAACTAACCGAGAACGATTCACTGTGCCTTTGTGTCCCAGCTGTTGTCTGTGGAGGAAGAGAGAGAGAGAACCAGCGTGAGCTCCAAGGAGACCCGTTGTGAAGGAGAACCATACGTACCAGAAGCTGTAACCAGCAAAGAGGTGAGAGAACTAACTGAGAACGATTCACTGTGCCTTTGTGTCCCAGCTGTTGTCTGTGGAGGAAGAGAGAGAGAACCAGTGTGAGCTCCAAGGAGACCCGTTGTGAAGGAGAACCATACGTACTAGAAGCTGTAATCAGCGAAGAGGTGAGAGAACTAACTGAGAACGATTCACTGTGCCCTTGAGTCCCAGCTGTTGTCTGTGGAGGAAGAGAGAGAGAACCCGCGTGAGCTCTAAGGAGACCCGTTGTGAAGGAGAACCATACGTACCAGAAGCTGTAATCAGCGACGAGGTGAGAGAACTAACCGAGAACGATTCACTGTGCCTTTGTGTCCCAGCTGTTGTCTGTGGAGGAAGAGAGAGAGAACCAGCGTGAGCTCCAAGGAGACCCGTTGTGAAGGAGAACCATACGTACCAGAAGCTGTAACCAGCAAAGAGGTGAGAGAACTAACTGAGAACGATTCACTGTGCCTTTGTGTCCCAGCTGTTGTCTGTGGAGGAAGAGAGAGAGAACCAGTGTGAGCTCCAAGGAGACCCGTTGTGAAGGAGAACCATACGTACTAGAAGCTGTAATCAGCGAAGAGGTGAGAGAACTAACTGAGAACGATTCACTGTGCCCTTGAGTCCCAGCTGTTGTCTGTGGAGGAAGAGAGAGAGAACCCGCGTGAGCTCTAAGGAGACCCGTTGTGAAGGAGAACCATACGTACCAGAAGCTGTAATCAGCGACGAGGTGAGAGGACTAACTGAGAACGATTCACTGTGCCTTTGTGTCCCAGCTGTCGTCTGTGGAGGAAAAGAGAGAGAACAAGCGTGAGCTCTAAGGAGACCAGTTGTGCAAGAGAACCATACGTACCAGGAGTTGTAGTCAGCGGCGAGGTGAGAGAATAAATTGGAGTTGATTCGCTGTGCTTTGTGTCCCAGCTGTCATCTGTGGGAGAAGAGAGAGTACAAGTGTGAGCACCAAAGTAACGAGTCGAGGAGGAAAATTCATACTTACCCAGCAGCTGTAGTCGGTGGAGAGGTGAGGAGACTCTCGTGAGAACGATCCACTGTGTCTTCGGGTCCCAGCGGTAGCCTGTGGAGAGAAAGAGGAACAGGAAAGGAGAGTGAGTCGACAACCAAAGAGCTGCGTGGGAAGACGGCGGAGTGCCGCGAACTACACGCAGGTACACGGACAGGAAACAGTACATGCCCATATTCATTGTGATTTTATTCTGCCTCCAGGAAGGAAGAGGAGCGCGCCACGGGCAGAGGGAACCAGAGGCGGGAGCCCGTTCCCCGACGTAAACCCCCCCCCCTTCTGGAGGACAGACCCTGACCTTAGTTTTAATTCCCCTTTTTCCCAAGTCCCCATATATTTTAAATATTTAAATAAATAAAAACTATTTTTTATACTTACCTGTACTCGTTGTTGTCTGGTCATTGGGTTGGTTTTGGGGACCTCCTCGAGGTGGAAGGTTGAAGGGGCGTGGCTTAACCATTAGCGGCCAGCCCCTGGCTTGTGACAGATTTTGGCGTAGCCGGCAGGGCTCCACCTCGAGTTGAGTAACCAGACTAGCCCAATGACCGACAACGCGGGGCCCGCAGCCCAACCCCGTGCGGTGCCTGTCTTTATGGGTAGCCCTTGGGTCCAGAAGTTTGGAGGGACAGAGTCTGGAGTACGACTAACGGAATGGAAGGCCCAGTTGGAGTATCTAGCCGACCTGCAAAGCCTTAGTGTAGCCCAGCGGCTCCAGTTCGTGTTAAACTCCCTAGAGGGAGAAGCGCGGCGAGAAGTACAGGCCGCCCCGGAAGCTGTCCGAGCCAGTGCCCAAACTATATTTCAGTTCCTTACCGAGCAATATGGTGATCACACCCCCGTAGCCGTCCTCCGTTCCCAATTCTTCAATAGTAAACAAGGCCCCCGACAACCCATTAGAGCTTTTGCCCTGAGACTGCGAGAGCAGTTTACCCGGCTACAGGCCCGCCGCGATCATGGATTGGGAGATGGAGAGACTTTGCTGCGCGACCAATTCCTTCTGGGGATGAAAGAGGGCCCCGTGAGACAGAGTTTGAGGGTCCAGTTTCGCAGAGACCCAGACCTTACATTTGAAGATCTAAGGAAGGAGGCGTTAGCCTTGGAGGGCGACGAGGTCGAGGTGAGTGAGACCCCAGTATGTGCGGCTGTAAACGAGAGCGTGCCACCACCACCAGAACGCACGGATTGGAAACAGGCTCTAAAAGTAGAACTGCTGAAGGATGTCCGGGAGCAGATGTCAGAATTATCGAAAACTCTTCTGGGAGAGCTGCGCCAAGGTAGGGCGCGGGAGGAGCCAAGGCCGGCACCCCGAGAGCGAGTATACTCGGAGAGGAGCCGAGAGCCGCCGGGACGCCCAAACCGCTATAATCGACCCCGTTTTGAATGGGATGACCAGGGACGACCAATTTGCAATCGTTGTGGTGAGCCCGGGCATTACAGTCGTCAGTGTGGGCCTCGCAGGGCGTCTGAGGGGGGTTTTTAGGACGACCGGCCACAGTGGGTCGTGTGGCCGGGACCCCTCAAGAAGACCCGGGAAGAAGGAACGGTTCAAGGCAACAGATGATCGGGCATAGCCCGGTGGCAGAAGTAAAAGTGTGTGGCAAGTGGATTCAGTGCCTGGTAGATACGGGCTCACAGGTAACGATGTTTGCAGAAAGCCTCTCCAAGGAGATATTCGGACGGGAAGGAGTACAAGGAACGGAGGCCCCCTGGCTGACGTTGAAGGGCGCTAACGGCCTAGAAATCCCCTACATTGGCTATCGCCTGACGGATCTTGAGGTGCATGGGGTAGTCGTCCCCCAAAAGGGGGTGATCATCGTCGAAGATAGGTGTTTGGGCGCCCACCGAGCCCTATTGGGCATGAATGTCCTCTCCGAATGCTGGGAGGAGATATTCCAGGCTAGGCCTGGTCCAAGGATTTCACCCACCGAGAGACCCAAGTGGGAGCGTGTAGTGGCCGACTGCCGTCGGGTCCAAATGAACCAGGTGCGTAGAGGTCGGGAGGAAGTGGGAAGAGTAATGTGTCGTTTTGCTTTGTCTATTCCCCCTAGGAGTGAAGCTATCGTATGGGCAAGAGTGCCCCTTCGGGAAGCAAGCCCAGAGGAGTGGGTGTTGGTAGAGCCACATACAGATTGCCCACAAGTGGAGGTAGCACGGGGACTAGCGGCGGTCCACCGGGGGAGAATCCCGGTAAGGGTACGAAATGAACACCCCTATGCAGTACAGTTATACCGGCACCAACGACTGGCCCGGCTGACGATGGTCACACCCCACCAGGTGAGGGAAGAGAGGGACGTCAGTTTTCGTCAGGTGTGCCCCACTGTGATCGAGGTGGCCCTGACCCAAATGGATGCCCCGGCGAGTAAGCAGGGGAAAGGTGTGCCAAAACATCTAGCGGGTGAGTCACTGCAAGGGGATGACCTGGGACAGGTACAGACACAGAAACTGCAGGCACTCCTTCGGAAGTGGCAACATGTGTTTGCGAGGCACGATGAGGACTACGGGTGCACCAGGGTGGTGGAACACCACATCCCCACTGGGGATGCAGGGCCAAGTAGGGAGAGATATCGACCGATCCCACCTACCTTGTATGCGGAAGTACGTACACTTCTACAGGGTATGTTGGGCCGGGGGATTGTCCGAGAGAGTAGCAGTCCCTGGGCGGCCCCCATCGTGCTCGTACAAAAGAAGACGGGAGCCTGGAGGTTCTGTGTAGACTATCGCAAGCTGAACCTGGTAACAAAGAAAGATGCTTTCCCTTTACCACGAATTGAAGACTCCCTCGCTAGCCTCACGCAGTCAGCCTGGTACTCCACCTTAGATCTGGCCAGTGGATATTGGCAGGTGCAGGTAGCCGAGGTGGACCGGGAGAAGACGGCCTTCACGACCCCATTCGGATTGTTCGAATGGGACCGGATGCCTTTCGGACTCTGCAACGCTCCAGCCACCTTCCAACGCTTGATGCAACGCTGCCTTGGAGGTCAGTTGATGGAGTCGGTATTGGTATATTTGGATGATGTGATTGTGTATTCCCCAGATTTCGATTCCCACCTCCGGCACTTAGAGGAAGTCTTTCGAGCCATGGAAAGATACGGGCTGAAACTGCAGCCGGACAAATGCCACCTGTTGCGGCGAGAAGTGAAGTTCCTGGGCCATGTGGTCAGTGCAGCGGGGGTGGCCGTGGACCCCGAGAAAGTCTCCGCCGTAAAGGAGTGGAATGCGCCTAAGACTGTGAGGCAAGTACGATCCTTTCTGGGGTTCGTGGGATATTACAGACGGTTTATTAAAGATTTCTCCAAGATTGCCAAGCCTCTTAACCAGTTGCTGGTTGGCACAGGACGAAGCCGGGGCCGTGGATCGCCCTCTATTAACTGGGGTGATGATTGTGAGAGGGCTTTTCAGAGGCTGAAGCAGGAGTTGTTACAGGCCCCCATCTTGGCGTATGCTGACTTCTCTAAACCTTTTGTCTTATATACAGACGCGAGCAACCTGGGACTGGGGGCGGTATTGGCCCAACGACAAGAAGGAGCTGAGCGGGTGATCGCCTATGCGAGCCGAAGCCTCCATCCGGCAGAGAGGAATGATGCCAATTATAGTTCCTTTAAGCTGGAACTGCTGGCCCTGAAGTGGGCCCTGAGCGAAAAGTTCAAGGACTACCTTTGGGGAGCTGAGGTAACGGTTATTACAGACAATAACCCTCTAGTGCATTTACAGACAGCGAAGTTGGGGGCTGTGGAACAGCGATGGGTGGCTCAGCTGGCCAACTTCAATTACAAGTTGCAGTATCGGCCCGGGCGAGAGCATACGAACGCAGACGTCCTTTCAAGATTGCCGGAGGCAAAGAGCCCCAGACGCCAGGGGTATCAAAGGGAGGATAGCCACGAGGAGGGCTATATGATAGGGGTCGTGGAAGCACCAGGAGGCCAGAAGGAGGCCGTGCCAGGGAACTCGGGGTGGGACCCCCGCCGATGGATAGAGAGGCAAGCTCAGGACCGGGACGTGCGCCAGGTGAAGGTGTGGGTGGAGCAGGGCCAACGGCCCACGTCGGCGGAAAGATTGGCCCAGACGGAGACTGGGAGAAGATTACTGGGGCAGTGGGAGAAGTTGGAGCTACAGGAAGGGGTGCTTTGTAGGAAGACCCGCGACCCGAAGTCGGGTGAGGAAGTGAGCCAGATTGTGGTACCCGCCGACCAGGTAAACGCATTAGTCACAGCCTATCATGACCAGTTGGGACACCAGGGACAGGAGAGGACCGTATCCCTACTACGGAGATTCTTTTACTGGCCTGGGCTGGAGGCGTCTGTGCATGACTCAATTCAAGCCTGCCCCCGGTGCACACTGTTTAAATCTAGACGAGAGGCCCGAGCGCCGATGGTACCCATCCATGCAAAGGCCCCCCTCCACATAATGGCAATGGATTTCCTGACGCTGGGCCGTCCCCAGGACCGTTATCAGAACATCCTGGTGATCACAGACCTGTTTACTAAGTACGCCTGGGCGGTCCCGACGCTTGATCAGACAGCCAACACCACCGCCACAGCTCTATGGCGAAATGTGTTCCAGACATTTGGATGTCCCGAGTTTCTGCACTCCGACCAAGGGACCAATTTCGAATCTAAAGTAATCCGTGAGTTATGCCAGTTGTATGGATGCACTAAAACCCATACGACATCATATCATCCCCAGGGAAATGGAAGCTGTGAGAGGTTTAATCAGACCCTATTGGGACTACTGGGGACGTTGGATCAACGACAGCAGAGCGACTGGGTGAGTGCTTTACCAAATCTTCTGCAAGCATACAATAACAGTGTTCATAGCACGACGGGGTATGCCCCTACTTACCTGATGTTCGGCAGACACGTCCGGATGCCCACTGACCTGGTCCTGGGAGTGGCCGCGGACCGGGAAGAAGTGAGTGTGACGGAGTGGGTGGGGCGCCACCACCAGCGTTTACATTTTGCATATGAGCAAGTGTCAAAGAAGATACAGACAGCGGGAGAAAGGAACAAACGGTTGTACGATCGGACTGCTCGAGATGCCCCCCTGTTACCAGGTGAGAGGGTCCTGGCGAGGGATAACCGGCGACAGGGAAAAGGAAAGCTGAGCAACCGCTGGGAGGCTATCCCGTATGTGGTCTGTAAGCAGCAGAGGCCGGGACAACCGGTGTATACCATCCGGCCCGAGGGAAAACCTGGCCCCGAACGGGTGGTACATCGAAACATGCTTCGCCCCTGTCCGAACTACCCCAAGGCTGCGAAGGAAGGGCCCATGGAACCAGTATCGGCGGCCCCCTGGACGGAGGGATGGGCTGTGGTACCGGGTCGACCTGTGGTGGCGCTGCCCCCGGCGGCTCAGATGCAACCAGCGCTGGCACCCGAACCGGCTGAACCTCCAGCTGCCCAGATGCAGCCAGAGCTGGCGCCTGAACCGGCTGAACCTCCAGCTGCCCAGAGGCAACCAGAGTTAGCACCCGAGCCCGTTGAACCCGATTCACCCGTGAGACGCTCCCAACGGGAGAACCGAGGACGCCCCCCGGCCCGGTACGGTGAGTGGACGACACCGAGGCATTCCAGGGACTAGAATGCATTGGCGGGGGAGGATGTCACAGGGGTGACGATCTTTTGGGCGGAACCAAAAGTTGGGAAAGTTTGGTTCCGCCCGGATGTTTCCGCCCGGACCGGGAAGAGAAAACACCGGACATCCGGTAGCACCGCGAGGGCTGTAATCAGCCAAACTACGGACAGCTGTGAGTTATTAACAAGAGCGCCGGGTGATTGGACGAAGGCAACACCCAGGCAAATACTTAAGAGCAGTTTAAACCACAGTTTGGTGTTGTTGTTGTTAGGACCAGTGTTGGTGTGTGCTGTAGCGCTGAGTTAAACTCACCGGGTACGCCAGTCGGATTGTTGGACTCGCTCTCTCTCTCTTTGTGCATCGCGGGATTTCGGCTGATGCAGATATTGAAGACCTTACGGGTTGGAAAGTAAACGGAGACTGACCTTGTAGGAATGAAGTGAAAGAAGAAGGAACGTGCTATCGTGAGTACCCATCTGTGTAGTGGTGGTATTGACGACTGGAGAAACCGTTATCTGTGTAGCTGGAATCATCATACGGAGAAGTTAACCTAAGGAAACGTGAGATAACCGAAGCACCACAGTTGTGAGTAAACGAATTCATTCATTGAGTGTACCTTGTATATACTTGACCTGGATATCTTTTAAGCGCTTTCCAGCGAGAGTGGGTGGCCCTGCCCCTGAGTCAGCGTGGTGGGTGAGCCACCGGATCTTTGTGTGAGACAGCCACAGTGACGGAAAACAACTGCTAGGCCGTGTTACCATCTCCACATTCTTGTCCAGAGCGAGGCGAAGGAAGACGGGCGTCTATTGTGTGCACTGAGCGTGGTGGGTGAGTCGTGGATGTAGAAATTTCACTTTGAAGTGGTGCTGTGTATATTGCAGTGAGATTGCTGTGTCGTGTCTGACGTACCCCGCCTCCAGTCACTCGCTAGGGGCGCTGAAGAGGAAAACGGATCCTAGAATAACCCTGTGTACGATTATGCTGTGAGTGTGTTTCAGCCTTAGAAACCACGGAGTAGTTCCTGAAGTACTTTCGTAGCCAGACGCTTGGCGGACTTGTGTTAGGAGAGGCGGTGAAGATCTGTACGACAGGCGGTGTGAGTATTACCAGTTTCATTGCTACTTTACCCGTGTGCCGTTTATCATCACAGAGTCAGAGGCGAAGGAGATCCGCTGCCCCGAGGTCTCTACAAAGGGGCGCCCCGGTCCGGTTTTCGATTGCCAACGGGCGTCGAGGAAAGGGCAGCGCTCGACCCGGTGTGACGGCGTGACACTCCCGCCCCTCTGGAGAACCAACGAGTCAGCCGAGAGGGTTTGGTCCCCGGCGCTATCTTGGAAACCACTGCCGGTCGATGCAGTACGCCTAGCCATTATCGTAAGTCCGCCACCCCGAGGAGTATAGCATAACCTGTTCAGTCTGTCCATCAATAGGGAAGAAAGCTGTCGTCTGTGGAGGGAGAGAGAGAGAACCAGTGTGAGCTCCAAGGAGACCCGTTGTGAAGGAGAACCATACGTACCAGAAGCTGTAATCAGCGAAGAGGTGAGAGAACTAACCGAGAACGATTCACTGTGCCTTTGTGTCCCAGCTGTTGTCTGTGGAGGAAGAGAGAGAGAGAACCAGCGTGAGCTCCAAGGAGACCCGTTGTGAAGGAGAACCATACGTACCAGAAGCTGTAACCAGCAAAGAGGTGAGAGAACTAACTGAGAACGATTCACTGTGCCTTTGTGTCCCAGCTGTTGTCTGTGGAGGAAGAGAGAGAGAACCAGTGTGAGCTCCAAGGAGACCCGTTGTGAAGGAGAACCATACGTACTAGAAGCTGTAATCAGCGAAGAGGTGAGAGAACTAACTGAGAACGATTCACTGTGCCCTTGAGTCCCAGCTGTTGTCTGTGGAGGAAGAGAGAGAGAACCCGCGTGAGCTCTAAGGAGACCCGTTGTGAAGGAGAACCATACGTACCAGAAGCTGTAATCAGCGACGAGGTGAGAGAACTAACCGAGAACGATTCACTGTGCCTTTGTGTCCCAGCTGTTGTCTGTGGAGGAAGAGAGAGAGAACCAGCGTGAGCTCCAAGGAGACCCGTTGTGAAGGAGAACCATACGTACCAGAAGCTGTAACCAGCAAAGAGGTGAGAGAACTAACTGAGAACGATTCACTGTGCCTTTGTGTCCCAGCTGTTGTCTGTGGAGGAAGAGAGAGAGAACCAGTGTGAGCTCCAAGGAGACCCGTTGTGAAGGAGAACCATACGTACTAGAAGCTGTAATCAGCGAAGAGGTGAGAGAACTAACTGAGAACGATTCACTGTGCCCTTGAGTCCCAGCTGTTGTCTGTGGAGGAAGAGAGAGAGAACCCGCGTGAGCTCTAAGGAGACCCGTTGTGAAGGAGAACCATACGTACCAGAAGCTGTAATCAGCGACGAGGTGAGAGGACTAACTGAGAACGATTCACTGTGCCTTTGTGTCCCAGCTGTCGTCTGTGGAGGAAAAGAGAGAGAACAAGCGTGAGCTCTAAGGAGACCAGTTGTGCAAGAGAACCATACGTACCAGGAGTTGTAGTCAGCGGCGAGGTGAGAGAATAAATTGGAGTTGATTCGCTGTGCTTTGTGTCCCAGCTGTCATCTGTGGGAGAAGAGAGAGTACAAGTGTGAGCACCAAAGTAACGAGTCGAGGAGGAAAATTCATACTTACCCAGCAGCTGTAGTCGGTGGAGAGGTGAGGAGACTCTCGTGAGAACGATCCACTGTGTCTTCGGGTCCCAGCGGTAGCCTGTGGAGAGAAAGAGGAACAGGAAAGGAGAGTGAGTCGACAACCAAAGAGCTGCGTGGGAAGACGGCGGAGTGCCGCGAACTACACGCAGGTACACGGACAGGAAACAGTACATGCCCATATTCATTGTGATTTTATTCTGCCTCCAGGAAGGAAGAGGAGCGCGCCACGGGCAGAGGGAACCAGAGGCGGGAGCCCGTTCCCCGACGTAAACCCCCCCCCCTTCTGGAGGACAGACCCTGACCTTAGTTTTAATTCCCCTTTTTCCCAAGTCCCCATATATTTTAAATATTTAAATAAATAAAAACTATTTTTTATACTTACCTGTACTCGTTGTTGTCTGGTCATTGGGTTGGTTTTGGGGACCTCCTCGAGGTGGAAGGTTGAAGGGGCGTGGCTTAACCATTAGCGGCCAGCCCCTGGCTTGTGACATATACAATAAGTTGTATCCAGTTATCTAGTTAAAACACATTGTAATAAGATGGTTGGCATGGCTATATATACTTTAATAATTTGTTTCTAGACTTCTATTAAGTTTTTTCGACATGTGCACCATTCTTACCTCTCTCTCTATCTCTCATCTATACAATGTGTAATGTGATCCTCCTGCGCGAATGCGCGTTCTTGAGGTTCTGAGTGAGACACAGAGCTGCGTACTGATGTAGATAAACTGAGCACATAGTGACAAAAACGATAGACGCGTCGTTTAAATGAGCGGTAAAAACCTGGTTTGGCGCGGAGCAGAGCGAGACCTTCAGTCTGTGTGCCGAGGCTCAGCCCCAGATGGTCCTGGCCCAATTTAAACCCTGCATATGTATCCGAGTCCTGATTGGGGTCCCTATCCATAACATAATAGCTTGTGTAGACATGACATTCATATCAAAAAAGTCTATGGTCACTTATATTCAATATCAGTACCATCCAAAGAATGAATATCAACACCAGCAGAGGAGACCACATCTAATGAATGGCCCAACCTATGGGTTAGAAAAATGACATGCTGTTTAAGATCAAAACCATGCAAAATGTCCAAAAAGGTAACAGCATTAACACAATTTGTATTATCAATATGAAAATTGATCACCATTCAGCACCATAGCAGAACAGAGTGGACTAAAAAGTGTCAACAACTCTATTTAGTTTTGGTGGGCGATAAATGAGCAGCACAGAACTATTTTTACACAATTCCACCTGCTTTAACATGAAGAAGTCATTTCGATGTGAGAGGAGATGGGAGTTAGTTTCACATCATCATACAACAAACATAATGAATATAACTGTGGCAGCTGTTTGCATGGTCAAAGGCAAGATGAGAAGATAGAGATGTTTCCTCCATCCGCAGTTTTACTCTTGAAGTTTAGTTGGCTGCACAAGAGCGACCTCACAACTAGACGATATCAGATCAATAAGCAATTGTAAACTAGTGTGTGATAGCTTTATTTGTAAATAGTTGAGCATCACATGAAACACAAGGTAACTATCAAATAGCTATTTCAATAATGTGTCAATCACTTTACTTGCATTTAAAAAATCAAAATGTTAAAAAACAACGTATTTAAAAAGCTGTTACAGTGGTTAATTTAATCATGATTACATTTACCATTTTGTTTTTGTTAGGCTGAGGAAAACAGGCAAATGGATCCCAGTGCGGATAACAGAAAAATCTTTATTCAAACAATAATGATGGGTGTAAACAGACAGTAGCACATCCAAACACAACACAGAGGGGATCCGCAAGCAGTCCTGCAACAAGCACCCGAAGTAGCTGCAGAGGGGAATCCTGCAGCGGGCAGAGAGAGTAAAAGAGTTAGTAATGCTGAAGGGAGGAGCTGGACAGCTCCTGAGGAGAATGACCGCCCTGCTGGACAGCGGCAAAACCGCGATGAGCGTCCGCCGCTACAGCTGGAAAAGGCAGTCACAAAAGCAGGGTAATGGAGTTAGCAGTCCTTTATACAGACAGACGATAAACAGATCTTAAAGCCGCCAGCAATCTCAGAGTTTCTGAAGTCAATCCTGGGCAGCAGAGGGCACAGATATAGGGTGGGAAACAGTCTATAAACTGACAGGAATTATCAAGGTACACAACAAGACAAACCTAGAAACTAGCACGGCTAGTAACGGGCAAGTACATACACAGACGAACTTGCAACGAGACACTGAAAACACAGGGAATATATACTGAACCGATGGGGGGAAAACAAGCTACAGGTGAGGATGACACAATGAGGAAATCATACAGAGCAGGAACACCTGTGAGGGAAGCACATGTGAACCTGTGAAACAAACACAAAACACAGGACAACCAAAGCACTAACAAGACAAAACCATAAATATATAAACAAATATATATAAATATATATAAACAAATATATATTAGTGATGGGCAGTCCGGCTCTTTCCATTGATTCGGCTCTTTCGGCTCAAGCTCCGGCTCTACATTTTAGTGATGGCAGTCCGGCTCTTTTCATAGATTAGGCTTTTCTGGCTCGGCTCCCTTAGAAGAGCTGGCTCCCCTGCCTGCGTCTGAAGATTCGGCTCTGCTCGTTCGCTACAAAGAATCAGCTCTTAGAGCCGCTCGTTCGCGAACGACCCATCACTAATATATATAAATATATATAAACAAATTATATATATATATATATATAAATAACACACACACATGAAAACAGTACACTAGACTAAACAAGACATAAAAACAAAGACTAGAGGAAGCAAGGGAGCAGGGAAAAATGACAACACACAATGACAAGAGAATACAAGGGAGCGGGGAAAAAGTCACAAGGGAAAAACGTGGTCTAATATGACAACACTAAAACCACGTTCTCCCACATAAAACATAGTACTGTCAGAACCCTGCCATACTAGACTAGATATAATTACCAACAGGACTCCGGTAGGATCCTAACAGTTTTATATTAGCATTTATGTGTTTCATTAGGATGTGATGCTCTTGTTATCTCATCATAATATTCTTCTTCATTTCATCTCCTGCTCTTCCATCTGTTGCTGTGTCAACTCTCATATACAAAATAAAAACTCCTGGATGACAAACTGAAAGCTTTACGTTGGCCTTAAAACAGACACAAAAATAAAGCAGCATATCTGTGACGTTTTGTATAATGGGTTTGTAATACACATACAGTATAGCCACATATAAAGTTTGCTACATTCATATAAGAGTTAAATTAATCTCCAAAATACCAGAATGCATGGCTATGATTAATATAATAAAACCATGGTTACTTTTTTAAGAGCTGACTAAATAATTCAACAGAGATTTTAAACACTTTGTTCTGTGCCCGCAACTTTATAAACTGCTCCCAAACTGGTACCATTGTGCGCCGGATCCTTAGCATGGCGAGTTGTGACCAGTCACGGAAAGTAGTGTCACAAGTCGGATCTGGGGCATTTTGAGTTATTTACAGTTCCCTTTCAGTCGGTCACTACGACGTCACGTCGTGACCGACAAATTGGGAACTCGCTTAGAGAGACCAATCTGCTTCGTATACTACTAAAACGCCAATGAACTTGGCATTGAGATATTTGCATAATGCTGGCGCCGCCCCGCCAGGTGCCTTTATAAGCAGCAGGTGCAAATAGGGAAATTAGCTTTTTCGCTTCGAAAGCCGGCTTTATCTGCTACTGAGAAGCTACTTTACTCTGTTGGGATTTGATTGCTGAAGTTGGTTGAACTAGCAGTATCACAGCGGACGCTTCGCTTATTCCACGGCTCTACATCTGTTTATTGTTTTGAGTTTAGTGTGTGCGTTGCCTTCCTGTGCGCTCATCAACTAAGCATCTGAGTGAATTTCCCTAAAAGAGTGATACGAGAGAGCTTTGTGCCTTGTTAAAGGCAGCCACTCTCTCGTATATGCGGAGATCAGCGTCCTTTTCAGGATAGCTTTTCGCCCGTGCGATCTTGGATGCGAGAAGTATAAGGGTTCCAGTGACGGTCACGAGCGCTGTCTTCGTGCTCAGGCATCGAGCACTCCGGGGCTGCGTTCGTGGAGAGTTTCTGTTCTCTCTGTGAGAGCATAACCCTCTTGGATTGCGGAGACGACTGTCGTTTCTACGGGAACGCTGTCCGCGCCTTTGCAGTGCTGACGCCGCCATGGTGCGGCTGTCAAGCGCTCGCAGGGCGCCCTTCGCGTCACTACGCTGAGTAGGACGGAGGATGCGTCCTCCACCTACCGGCCTTCTCATCCTCAGCCGGTTGAGGCTCCGGTGGAGACTGCAGAGTCGTGTTCTACGATGTCTGCCGAATCCATTGGACCTCCTTCTGGTCCCGTCACTTCTGCAGCATCAGAGGGGTGTCCATTTTTCCTCCGAGGCAGAGTCGTTCCGGAGATGGCGGCCGTGCCCGCGAGCGGCGGAGACGGTAGAGTTGGAAAGGTTAACCCCTCTCCGCCCGAACCGTCCCGCCCACATGATTGGTACTTCGGAGCTGCTCGGGCCTCTCGGTCCTCTCCTCCTGTGCCTTTCTTTCCCGACGGCACGAAGAGCTGACGTGATTTGCGGCCGTCCGGCCGTTCAGCTTCACCCCTCACCTCCCTCACCAACGGAGCCGCTAAGGGCGGGGACCCCTTCAGTGGAGCGGGATGCGTTCCTGGAGGGACCACCCAACCCTTCCCTCCCGTGTTTGTAGACAGTCGTCCGGTTACGGACGCTGCCCATCAGGCATGCCGGAGAGGCGGCTTCGGCCCTGCACGCAATAACGTTGCTGCAGGCTCACAAGGATTTACGAGGGAGCCCGCGACCTTCAGTCGTGCGATGTCCACCACAGTGGTTCAAGATCGCCACCTTTGGCTGTGTCTGGCTGACATGACGGACGCAGACGAGAACAACTTGAATGCTCCTGTCTCACAGACCGGCCTCTTCGGCGAGCCAGGGGAGTCGTACAGCTCCGCTGCGCAGACTGAGGCGATCTCCTAGGTCATGCCCCGGCGGAAGAGAGCTGCCCTTGGTCCACCACGCCGGCTCCTCAGTCTGCCTCTCGCCGTCGGCGTCCTGCGGCGACCACCTCCGTTCCCCTCCTCGGACCCCATCTCGGCAGCGCAGGGGAACCGGTCGTCAGCAGCTCGCCCCGCCCGCTTAGCCGCTTCCCGTGAAATTCGGGAGTTTAAGTGGCCAGTGAAGGGCGACCCGGATTGGCAGAGGATCACTCTTCAGGAGATGGAGCTCCTTCCCCCGATAGAGGGTCGGGTGGAAAATCCTTGGTTTGCATATGTTCCACCGGCTGTTCGGCCGGTACCCACGTAACCACACATAAGAGTGCATTCCTCTTCCCTCTCTAGGTCTCCGGAGGATCGAGAGAGCCGTGAGCGGGTACACACCAGCTCCCCTACCTCTCCTCTATCGCCAGCGGGTGACCTGAGGAGTCCGAGCTCTCCGCTGAGGAGACCGGACCACCAGCACCCTCATCGGAGTCTGCGCTCTCCGTAGAGGAGACCAGACGACCGTTACCCTCAGCGGGCTCAGGTCAGTGTCACACACACATACTGTAGATGTTTATGCTGTCACAGCAGACGCACCGGCAGTCCCACCTGTCTCGCTTCGCTGCCCCACCGCGGGTACTTCGGTAGTGTCGTTATTTCTCCTCGTACGGTGCCTGGGTGCTTGGCTTCAGTTCCCAGCCCGTTTCGTTGGGTTTTACGCACGATCCGCCTCGGTTACGAATCCGGCACACCCCAAAATTCGGGCTTTCGTTTCACTGTAGTGAAAGCGTCCGATGCACATGTACTGCGTGCAAAAATCGATATCCTGTTGGCGAAGGATGTTCGAGCCGGTCCCTCTTACCGAGATGATGATGATAGGGTTTTTTCCAGCCTTTATCTCATAGTACCCAAAATACGCGGCGGGTTACGATCGATTTGATTTACGCACCGGCTCTACGAAGGTGTTCTTTTTGGATGATAACGCCGAGGCTCGTATTTCAATGTTCAGATCGGTTTGCAGCCTTAGACCTGTAAGACATGTACTTATGTGTCCATCTCCCCTCGCTTTAGACCGTTTTTTCGCTCTGCGTCGTGGGGTGGGCATATTAATACTAAGTACACCATTCGAGCTGTCTCTCTCTCTCTCTCCGTGTCTCCATGTGTAGTCACGGCATTGAAATGTCAGAGAGAGAGCGTTGTTCGCATTCTGCTTTTTTCTACGTCGACTTAAAATAGCCCGTTCTTGGCAGACGTGCGCGAACACAGAGAGTTAATGCTTCGGCATCTCGCTCGTTTAAGTCTTCAGGTCGACTGGGAAAGAGCAACTTTGCCCCGTGCAGAGGATCCTTTTTCTCAGTATGGAAATAAGACTCGATCGACTAATTGGCGTGTTTAACAAGAGCGCGCAACCAGTCAGTTCTGACTTGCCTCGGTTTAATTCGAGGGAAGTACGCGGTCCCTCTGAAACAATTTCAGAAGCTCCTGGACATATGACAGCATGCTGCGGCTGTGACGCCGCCCGAGCTGCTTCATATGAGACCGCTTCAGCATTGGCTTACGATCGAGTCTCGAGGAGAGCGTGGCACCCGACATACACCGTGTAAACATTGCACCTGCGTGTCATTTAAATTTTTCCCTGTGGTAGACCCGGCATTTCCGATAGAAGATATGCCCCTGAGGGGTCTCCTGGCATTCTGTATATTGCAATGCCCTCAGCACGGGATGATCAGCCACATATGACGGGCTTGCAGTCTCAGGGGTGTGCATAGCACCCCAACTGCCGCGAGCGGTGCGCTGTATATCTGGGACTTGTACGCTCCGCTATGGAGATGCGAGGGAAGGATGTATTAGCCGACACCAATAACATTGCGACTGTTGCGTTTTTTACCGTTAAGGCGGTTTTGCGCTCTCGTCACCTGTCGCATCTCGCTCGTCATCTCCTCCTTTGGAGTCAGAAGCATCTGAGGTCCCTTCGTGCCATTTACATCCCGGGTTCGCTCAATACAGCGGCAGACGCGCTTCCCGAGCTGCGCCCCTGGCGAATGGCGACTCCACCTCCAGACGGTCCAGCTAATTTGGAAGAAGTTCGGTTGTGCGTAGATAGATCTGTTTGCGTCGCCGGACGATACCCACTGTCGCCTATTTTATTCACTAACCGAGGGCAGCCTCGGCGTGGATGCGTTGGCACACAGCTGGCCGCGGGGGGTGCGTAAATACGCATTCCTTCCAGTGAGCTTTATTGCGCAGACACTGTGCAAAGTCAGGCAGGACGAGGAGAGCCTTTTATTAGTCGCCCCGTACTGGATTGGTTTTCAGAGTTAATGCTCCTCGCGACAGCCCCTCCCTGACGATTTCCCCTGAGGAAAGACTTTCTTTCTTTAGGAAGGGGCACATTATGGCACCCGCGCCCCGACCTGTGGGATTTCCATGTATGGTCGTTGAGCGCGCGCAAGGTTTAGGTGATTTATCGCAAGCGGTATCTAACACCATCGACGCGGTTCGAGCACCGTCCACAAGACGGGCTTACGCGCTTAAAGAAACCTTTTTCGTCACCCGGTGCTCTTCGCAACGCGAGGACCCCAGAGAATGCCCATTAACATTGTGCTTTTATATCTTTAACATAGGTTAGATGGTAGGCTGTCCCTCTGCCATTAAAGTTGATATCGCCGCTATTTCTGCTCATCACTCTCTTATCAACGGCAGATCAGTTGGCCGGCATGATTTAATTATTTCATTTTAAGAGGCGCTCGCAGGCTAAACCCCTCGCGCCCTCCCTCTTTCCTCCTGAGACCTGTCCATGGTGCTGAAGCCTTCAGGTCTCCCTTTTGAGCCTTTGCAGTCTACGAGTCTGATGTTTTTATCAATGAAAACTCTGACCCTGATAGCAATTGCCTCCATGAAGAGAGTAGGGGATTTACATGCATTCTCTGTTGACGATTCGTGCTTTTAGTTTGGTCCTGCTGTCTCACTGAGACCCAGACCAGGCTACGTGCCCAAAGTTCCCACCACTCCCTTCAGAGATAAGGTGGTGAGCTTGCAAGCGCTGCCCCCGGAGGACGCAGACCCAACCATGGCTTTGTTGTGCCCCGTACGCGCACTGCGACTCTACGTGGATCGCACGCAAAGCCTCAGGACCTCAGACCAGCTCTTTGTTTGTTATGGTGGCCAGCAGAAAGGGAAAGCTGTCACTAAGCAGAGGATGTCTCATTGGATAGTTGATACTATCGCCCTGGCTTATAATCTTCAGGGTATTCCTTGCCCCTTTAATTTGAGAGCGCACTCCACACGGAGTGTTGCCTCATCTTGGGCTTTAGCTCGTGGTTCCTCGCTAACAGACATCTGTAGAGCTCAGGTAGGGCGCTTCCCAGTCGCTGGCACTTCTGTGGGGTTAAAGGAACATCTAGTGCCCGGCCTTCTGCCTTAAAACCTATCTCCTCCTCCTTAAGTGGAACCGGAGGGCTTTACGCAGACACTGGAAGAGGTCAGCCCCTAGTGGCGTTTTGGTAGGGATTCCCAATTCGTCGGTCACGACGTGACGTCGTAGTGACCGACTGAAAGGGAACGTCTCGGTTACGGATGTAACCCTCGTTCCCTGAAGGAGGGAACGGAGACGTCACGTCCCGTCGCCACAGGTGCTGCCACCTGCTGTTTATCGGCCGGTCTCATTTTCCCGGCTTTCTCAGCGAAAAGAAGCTAATTTCCCTATTTGCACCTGCTGCTTATAAAGGCACCTGGCGGGGCGGCGCCAGCATTATGCAAATATCTCAATGCCAAGTTCATTGGCGTTTTAGTAGTATACGAAGCAGATTGGTCTCTCTAAGCGAGTTCCCAATTCGTCGGTCACGACGTGACGTCTCCGTTCCCTCCTTCAGGGAACGAGGGTTACATCCGTAACCGAGACGTTTCTAAGCTTTCCAATCATGTGTAACACATGAAAATCTGATAAGATTTGGAGAAGCTGTGGCCATTTGAATGTAACACATTCAAGAAAGAGAATGTCGAGAAATTTGAGAAAGAAGAGTTTGCACTTTTCCTGGCTGGAGAGACAATAGGGCTCATTTACATCTCATTTAGCTAAGCCATACCCCATGTAAAGCTGTTTTGAGATACAGATGTTCTAGCATTGTATGTAGTATTTTATGACAGAAGTCCGAATGACAACATGCAAAAATAAACAGGACTTTTACCTTTGTGGGGATCACAAGTCGAATCCAGTCTGTTTCAGATGTGTGAATAATCCAATGACTATTTTTGTCCACAAATGCATATAATCCGTGAAATATAGATATATAGTCTATTGTTTACATCAGATTTCGCATGACCGTCTGGTAATAGAATATAATATACAATCTGAGGAATATTTACATCGTAACATGTAAGGGTATATGAGATTACACTCCATTAAACACATGAACCCACCTTCAAAGTTTGTATTTAAAATAGGGCGGTAGTATAATAGATAATCCAAACAGTGCCGTCGAAAACGTGACGTCCTTTAGAGATGTTACCAATCGCTCGAACAGGACTTCACGCTAGAGCCGGAAGAGAAGACAATGCTGAATAAAGTCGTAATTCTGCTATTTTTGGACCAAACTGTATTTTCGATGCTTCAACACATTCTTACTGATCCACTGATGTCACATGGACTACTTTGATGATGTTTTATTACCTTTCTGGACATGGAAACCGTACATAGATTTTCAATGAAGGGGACAGAAAGCTCTTGGACTAAATCTAACGTTAAAACATCTTAATTTGTGTTCTGAAGATGAACGGAGGTCTCCCGAGTTTAGAACGACATAAGGGTAAGTCATTAATTACATTATTTTCATTTTTGGGCGAACTATCCTTATTTAGTAGTCACGCTGTTTCCTTTGGGGGCAGAGGCGAAAACACAAGCTTATACAGTATGTAAATATACACACAGACAATGACTCCCCCCGCTACACACTAGAATCTCTGGAAAAACAAGCCTATTTCAACCACAAAATGTACGCTTTTAAATATACAAAAACTGCTATCTCAAATATGGAGAGGCTTCTTCGTGAACTTAACTAACAGATTCTGCAATGAAACGAAAATCACAAATTTAGAAAAAAAACTTTGTTTCTCATTTTCTCGAAACTTGTGCTGCCGACTTGTGTCACTGGTTTCCGTGACCGGTCACAGTTCGACTTTGTGACGCATCTTTGTTTTTACAGATGCAGATCATTTTCTCCAGTCCAAAGTAAAAAATATTGCAGGCATCTTCCGTTAAACAGTAAATAACTGATGATCCCGATTTTTTTAAATCTGCAATTTAATCTGCAGACAGCAAAACGCGCATCTTGCCAGAGACTCAGATAAACTTCTCCTATGACCTTTACCACTCCCCTAGCCACTAGAAGCCTGCTCTTTCCTAAGGTATTCAGTGGACAGGAAAAGCTTGGCCTTAAGACCCAACGAAGCACCAGCGAAGCACGATCATGCCCCGGAAGTGACAATGCAAACATGACAGGCCGTGGCAGAGTCTTTTGAGAAAGAACCAGGATATCAGCTAACAGATCAGTTTAACGTTAGCCACTTAGCTCTAAAGCATCTAACATCATATTCTGAAGTGAAAACAAAATTACAAATAAATAAACATTTAATTCACTTTGGGTTAAAAGATCTTACCACTGCAGTTTAACGTAAGTCGGCTATCTGTTGTACAACAATCAAAGTTTCTAACACTATACTATACTATATATATAGTATAGCATAGTATAGTATAGTTTTTATTATATATTTAGGTTTATATATTTAGGGTTAGTTTTACACACCTAACCCTAACGAAATAACATGTATTTTTTAAATTACTTGAATTCACGCTTTTTTGCTGAGCACAAAAGAAAGCGGGTACATGTGAAGAGCATGGGGTAAACATGCAGAAGAGAACACACATATCAGACGTGCACACTAAAGGAATAATGGGTTTAATTATTCTTTCACTTTATTTCCTCAAGAAAAAAAAAACATTAGACAACATTCTGTATAATTTATTATTGGAACGTTATTTTATGTTTCCAAAAAAATACCTATTAGAGAACGTTCTGTATAAGTTGTTTTTAGGTTATTTAAAAATAACCACCCTGTTATGAACACATTATTTTATGGTTCCAAAAAACAATAACAAAAAATAAATAAACTTTAGAAAACGTTATGTATACGTTATTTTTAGGTTATTTAACTCTTTCCCCGCCATTGACGAGATTTTCCGTCTTTCCGCAATACCGCTATTATCCACCAGGTGGCGCCCTTCCGCAACTTTTTAAAACCGGAAGTATTGCCCTATGGCAAGCTGCTGCATGTCCGTGTCTGTTTGAAAGATCGCTCTGAATGGGATCTGTATGAAAAGTCCGTCACAAAAATGGAATTATCTCTGCTTTTTGCTCAAAATAGGCTATGGTGTTTTTGCAAAAACCTACCCATATTCAAAAGCTGATTGCAAAAGAACCACTAAAGGTAGGATGAAACGGTTTTTTTTGTTTGAAAGCAGAGGGTCTGTTCTTTCATTTGGTATATTGTATGTTTATTTATTTAAAGAAGAACATTTTCTGGAAGGCATTAAACTTTGGTGAAAATCATGAAAAACGCTGGCGCTGGCTGGCAACTTTTTTTAAAAACGCTGGCGGTGAAAGAGTTAAAAAATAACCACGCTGCAACATTCTGGGAACGTTATTTTATGGTTCCGAAAAATAACCAAATAATAACAATTAGAGAACGTTATGTATAAGTTATTTTTAGGTTATTTAATGATAAACTGCATGTAACATAATGGGAACGTTATTTTATGGTTGCAAAAATAAAACCCTAAAAATAATGTTCCCCAGAACGTTATTATTTGGTTCTTAAAACGTTTACCAAAGTATAACCAAAAACTAACATCAGTGGAAGGTTATTTGTTTGCTGAGTACCCCGAGGAAGCAAGTTTTGGGTTAATCTGATGGTAAGTACCCTGCTTTCTGGAATACACCCCTGGAAATTGCATAATATAAAACATGTAATTTTAGGTGTTCAAGAAAATAAGTCAAAAAACTAGGGCTGTCAAAAGATTAATCGCATCCAACATAAAAGTTTGTGTTTACATAGCATATGTGTGTGTACTGTGTATAATTATTATTTATATATAAAAACACACCCAATCATGTATATATTTAAGAAAAAATATTTATATTTATATATAAAATATTTATATTTATATATAATATAAATTATAGAAATGTATATACAGTATTTAAATGCAAATATTTCTTAAATATATACATGAATGTGTGTGTATTTATATATACATAATATTTATACACAGTACACACACATATGCTATGTAAACACAAACTTTTATGTTGGATGCGATTAATCGCGATTAATCTTTCGACAGCCCTACCAAAAACATACACGGACACAAACGAGCTTTTCTACGTCATTATTTTTCCGGTTTTCTCCACTCTCTTCTGTCAACCAGCTAGCAGTTTCCCGCACACTAGAGGGCGCTACTTACTAAATTATGCTTCATTCACAAGTTTACTGTGCCTCCAAAAGGCGTGTTCAGTTTCATCAAAGAGGTTTCATTCAGCGTATGACCTCAAAGTATCGCGAGAAAGCACAGCCCTCGCGGGACTTTGATGTCATCCGCCGATCTTACTGCCCAACGCTGCATGTTGTTGAGCACGCCTGAAGAATATTCCAGCTACCCGTCTAGCATAGCGAACCTTTTCAGTAATAATCAAAGAAAATGACTAAACCAGCACCCGTGGCCAAGCCTGGAAATCCCGACAACCCTCGGGTTTTCTTTGATGTAGATATCGATGGAGAAAGAGGTGCGGATCTTTTCATTTTCATTAGCCTACAAATGAAGTCGCATGGCTGCATACTGCTGGTGCACCGTGTGCTGCTATCGCCTGGACAAGACACACATTAACAAATCTACTGAACTTTATTTAATGATGTAGCCACGCTACTTACAAAAGTATTTTAGGTGCTTTCATTTTAACATTGAGACATTGTTGCTTTTGTAGTTTTTTTCTTATTTACTCGATATCGCGTTTCGTTATGTTAACCATACATTTGGCTTACTAAA